>NC_135966.1:41011370-41311370 GCF_053455715.1 Rhinoraja longicauda | reverse complement strand
CGCAACGGCTCCGACAAGCCAGAACCAATCTACAAGGTGATCGCTTCTGACCAAGACGTGGGTCCCAATGCGGATGTCACCTACAGCATTGGAAGCAACTCCAACGAAGAGAAATTCAGCATTAATCCTAAATCTGGGATGGTTTCGTCCATGTGGGCATTCTTGCCAGGAGACTACGACATCCTAACAGTAAGTGAGAATATGCCTTTTCTTTTTCCTAACTGGATTAAACTTAATTAAAAAGAATTTTGAATGTCCTCTGCGTGGATGGAATCAGAGCATGGGAAATAAAATGGAATGGTCAGGATGAAGTCTCGTGGAGTAGGTAGGAACACCCCCAAATGAAGGGTTGGTTGCAGCACCTTTGGCTTCTGGTGAGAGTTTCCAAGCAGAGAGGATGACCAATGTAAAAGAGCCGCATAAATTGATGGGTGGACTGTAATCATGCATAGTCTTTTCGCTGACTGGATAGCACGCAACAAAAAAGCTTTTCAATGTACTTCAGTACATGTGACAATAATAAACTAAACTAAAAAAAAACAAATATGAGTCCCTTTAAAAGCCCACGAGGACCACAATCGATAGGACAAGTTTCGAGGGATATGGGCCAAATGCAGGCAAGTGGGACTAGTGCAGATGGGACATGTTGGCCGGTATGGGCAAGTTGGGCCGATGGGCCTCTTTCCACGTTGAATGATTCTATGACTCCGCGGCACAATGCAATGTTACCCATTCCACCCAGATGGAAACAAGCCTGCAACAGATCTATAGAACGAAGAGGTCTTCAGCTGAGTGCAAAATGTTCTCTTGTGGGGCCTAGAGGAAGAATTAATCTCCTTCCACTTGCAAAACCTCCAATTCTCCTGCAAAACATTTCCAAGAAGTCCACTCCCTGTTGTTTAGCTGGAAACTTGAAGATGGCTAAATGTTGCTGGAAGTGTTGGCAAATGGTAACCATTGCATACCCTTCTGTGGCCCATTTAGTAGTTGTTGGGTGATTGAGGCATTAGATTTTAATTAACTTATCACTGTGCCATCAGACAGAAAATCAACGTGCTAATTAAAGAGTTTCAAATCTTCCACAAATTATTTTGAATGTGTCCCCTTTGCATCTCAGCTTCAGGGAGGAAAGAACTCTAATATCTTACCAGAATTGTTGAAGTATCATTGCTTTATGTTGGAGGTGAGCCAACCTTGTCAGGAAGGAGTAGATCGTGGATATACATTTCTTATTGCAAACGGTACCTGAGGCATCATCTTTTAACAAAAACAAACATTGTTGAACGTAAGATGCACAACTCACACGTGCTTCAGGCAACAATGAAAGATAGCTTATCTATTGTTGCCTACTTTTCCTTGTGTATTTGTCTTCATTGTCTACTTAGCTCAGGCTTTAGTTTAGTTTAGTTTATTTCAGATACCAAATGCAAGAGCTTTGAAAGGCATGTTCACTAAATTATTTTCTTTGCATGTTGGTCTGATGCTCTTTTGTTCATTTTTGGGTCGGGCAATTTCATAAAAATTTGGCCTTTCACCCTCCTCGTGCTTCTTGGGAAGAGGGAGCATATCGAGGAGAAGCGGCAGATTCCTGGGCTTCAGAAGTGAAGACTAGGGAGATGGCAAAGGTGATTGCAGGAGATACAGTCTCATAACAATGGGAAAAACAATTCTGGACCCGATAACTTAGATTTTTTTGAAATAAAAACAATTATTTCACAGAAACAGATCATCCAACCCAACTGGTTGTTGCTTCACACGAACATACTAATTCATACAGTTTATTTTCTTTCTGCCTTCAGATACATTAATGTTTTGACCACTTTAACTCCTCTTCCCATTCCCACACTGACCGCACTGACCTTTCTGGCCTTGGCTTCTCCATTGCCAGCGTGAGGCCAAACACAAACTGGAGGAACAGCACCTCATATTCCGCTTGGGTGGCTTGCAACCCAATGGTATGAGCATTGAATTCTCAATGTTTAGGTAATCTCTCACTAACCACCTGCCTCCCCCTTTTCTCCCCCGCACAGTCCCCTCTCTCTTCCCCACCCTTTCCTTTCGTTCACTATACCCCACCTTGGCTTCCACCTATTTCTCCCATCCACCCACCTCCTTTCCCCCTCTCCTGCTATTTTGCTCCCTCTGGCTTTGCAGTCTGCCTTTGTTCCATCCATCTGCCTATCAAAACCCCCTCACGCCTTTGTCCACCTGTTTCCTGACACGCTTTGTCCTGCCTGTCCTCTTTTCCAGCATTCTTCTCCCCTCCCTACAATCAGTCTGAAGAAGGGTCTCGACCTGAAACATCACCTATCCAAGTTCTCCAGGGATGCCGGCTGACCCGTTGAGTTACTCCTGCACTTTATGTCCTTTTGTGTATTATCTGGCATCTGTGGTTCGCTATTTCTACTCGTTGACAATATCATTTGTTGAGCAATTTTATCCGATCACTCAGTGATGTTTGGAAATAAACTTGTCAAACCTGCCTTAATTTGACCAGGGAGAAGAGCCAGAAAAATGTTGAAGAGTAATCAGCCACGTAATTGATGTAATAACACACTGTTGTATCTTTTTGTAGGAAAACAGGAAAAGGTTTATCAATTTATGAAGCTGGTTGAAAGCGAAATGACATTTAAAATATTGCACCATTCGAAACATTTTAATCACACTTTCTGGGGACAAGAAATCTCTTATATACGATTAAAATATGAAAGCTCAGGAACAAGAAAGGAATGTTTGGATTATTGCTTCAGCATGTTTAAACCGTCTTCTTGGCTTCTGTTTAAGAAAAATAGAACTAATGATTTTGATAAGCCCTCAGGAAAATGGAAACTGAAAAGATCACTGTGAACCATGGCTTGTTTTGAGGATGGCTGATAATGTATGTAGAAAGGAACTGCTGATGCTGGTTAATACCAAGGATAGACACAAAGTGCTGGAGTATCTCAGTGGGTCAGGCAGCATCTCTGGAGAAAGAGGATGGGTGATGTTTCGTGCTGGGACCCTTCTTCAGACTACTGGTGTAGTCACAGTGTGTTTTCCTGGAAATTAATAACAGAAGATGATACAAAGTGCAAAATAAGCATGCTTTTCGCAAGTCTTTCTACCCCTCTTCATAGACTTCTATTACTTTCTGCTGTCTCAGTTCTTCTTAAATACATCTCTGCTCCTTGCTTTTACCACCTGAAGTTTCACATTCTAACCTGTCTCAGGGTAAAGCAGCGTTCTATTCTAAATTTACTAGTGAATATCTTATATTTTATAGCCATTACTTAGGGAATCCCTCACAAGTGCAAAATATTTTCTCTATATCTATCCTATCAGAACCCCATAAATTGGTCTACACCTACACACCTGCATTAAGTCACTAAGTAATTACCTTATATTTTTTGAGAAACAATCACCTGTCTAGTCAATCTTTTCCATTATTTACAATCATTCGCTCCTGTGTAATCTTTCTCCAGTGCCTCCATATCTGTTTTGATAAAGACCACAATTAAGCACCAGATCCGTTGCAATCAATCTAGAGTAGAAGCTCACATGCATTTAGATACAACTGTAATATCTTGGATGAACAAAAGTCGTATGGAATTTCACTAATTCTTCTAGAAATTCAACTAAAAATTGCATTTGTTATGGACTTTTCCCATTTAATCATTGAGAGAAATGAAAATCCATGGGATGGACTCTGAAATAACCTGAATCCCAAGGTACTAAAGGATTGCCAGAAATCAGCCCAATATACCGAGACACAAGGAGGATTTGGTGGGACAAGAGCAGGCAGAAACATTGGGTCTGCCAGGGCAGTCATGCTGGTGGATTTTGGGAAGGGCACAGCAATGGGCTGGGTGGTGGTTGCGGAACTCTCAGGTTTGGAGGCTGAGAAGGGGAAGTTGATGAGATCGATAACAGTGTAGGAGACGTTGCCCTGGCGTTCATCTGTGTGGTCATGGTCAAGGGGTAGGAATGAGGAGGAGTCTGAGAGCTGACACCTGCCTCAGCATCGTAGAGGTCAGCCCACCATACTATGACACCTGCCTGAATATTCCAATGATAGACTCAAAACGCCGGAGTAACTCAGCGGGACAGGAAGATTCTTCTCCTCTGGAGAGAAGGAATGGGTGATGTTTCGGGTCGAGACCCTTCTTCAGACTCAATGGGTGACATTTTGGGTCGAGACCCTTCTATAGATTCAATATTCCAATCTAGTTGATTGATGGAGTGTCCAATTTGACACACACTGACAAACCAGTGTCTTAATCATTTGTGCACATGTTTAATCCTGGAAGATATGATTATAATCTGGATTAATCTTTGGACCAACAGGTTTTCAAAGCAATTAGAATAACTGCCATCATCCTACGAGTAAAAATATGTCTCTGACCTCCAATTATGTTTGAAACTGTAAACTGCATTACAATTACGTCTACATGCTTCTGAGTATTTGAAAAACTGGCACCATGATCTGTCTCAAAGTTTATTTGTATGGTGAAAGCAAGTTTGATTTTCTCATCCGTTTTGGTAATTTTGCTTGTTGAAGCCCAGTTACTACATCATGGCTGATACGTGGTTTGTAGTGCACATAGATTAATATTTGGTGCGCTGTGGTTGGAAATCCACGATAAGACCTGGGCCCACAATGCAGGAGAAAGTGAGAACATAGAAGGAAGCATAAAAAAGATGGAAGGTGTATTTTAAAGTTAGAAGGATAAAGAGGAGAGAAGAGCAATACAATACAATAGATAGCAAAGAGATTTTGACAGGCAGTTAAATTGGGTTAATTGGAGACAGGAGAGCAAATTGGAAATGAACAACTGTCCCGAAACGAGAATGGACAGATGACTCGAGTTTGAAGAAAGGTCCCGACTCAAAATGTCGCCCACAACTCTGAAGAAGGATCTTGATCCGAAAGGCCATCTGTCCATTCCCTCCGCAGGGAAGCTCCCTGAATTGTGGAGTCTCTCCAGCGCTTTGAGTTTTGCTCAAGATTCCAGCACCTGCAGTGCCTTGTGTCTCCGCTTTACTGCTCCACTGCAAAGTATGGCTACTTTGGTGGGTGGCACAGCTGAAAGAGCACAGCATCACAGCGGCAGATACCTGGGGTCGATCCTGATCCTGATATATGGGGGTATGGGGAGAAGGCAGGAACGGGGTACTGATTGAGAATGATCAGCCATGATCACATTGAATGGCAGTGCTGGCTCGAAGGGCCGAATGGCCTCCTCCTGCACCTATTGTCTATTGTCTATTGATCTCGGGTGCTGCCTGTGTGAAGTTTGCTCGTTCTCCCTCTGGCCGTGTGGGTTTCCTCCGGGTGCACCGGTTTCCTCCCACATCCTAAAGATGTGCAGGTTTGTAGGCTAATTTCCCTCTGTAAATTGCCCGTAATGTGTAGGGAGTGGATACCAAATGGCATTACATTGAACTAGTAAACTGGTGATTGATGGTCGGCTAGACTGGAGGGTCGAAGGTCCTGTTTGCATGCTGTATATCTAAACTAAACTAAGTTTTCCTCTCTCAGTCAGCATTCTGGGAGAAACACTCTCACTGCTCCCTGTCTGTGGTTCCTGTTGCTTTCCTGCTGCTTGACCAATATATCCACCTGTCCATATATCAGTCTAAAGAAGGGTTCCCACCCAAAACATCGCCTGTGCATTCCCTCCACAGATGCTGCCTGACCTGTTGAGTTCGTCCAGCACTTTGTGTTATGCCAGATATGTAGTGAGAGCATGCCCCTATGTGGTTTGCAGATACATGAACAGACAATAGTTCATTACCTGTGTAGAAAGGAACTGCAGGTGCCGGTTTACACCGAAGATAGACACAAAACACTGGAGTAACTCAGTGGGACAGGCAGCATCTCTGCAGAGAAGGAATGGGTGATGTTTCAGGTCGAGACCTTTCTTCAGACTGAAGAAGGGTCTCGGCCAGAAAGGTCATCCATTCCTTCTCTCCAGAGATGCCACCTGTCCCGCTGAGTTACTCCAGCATTTTGTGTCTATCAATAGTCCTAGATCTATTCTGTGTATTTTAATTAAGTTTTAGTTTAGTTCATTGTCACGTGTACCGAGGTACAGTGGAAATTATGCTGGAGATTGTTAACAGATATATTGGCACAAAGTCTATGCATTTTGGATTTGTTACGTTTGCAGTTATAATTAAAATCTGGCAGATAACAAACAGTTGCACTTTCTAATTATATTTAATGATTGCTTCAAAGGATGTTTTAAAAAAAATAACTCTTCACCTAATTCGTTGGGTGGCAGAGGTGTTGAAGGATCAGGGAAGATGCATTACTGGTTACACAATGGCAATTACAATTGTCAGGTTTATGATCTCAACTGGACTGTCACTTTGCAGTTTCTCTATGAGGAGTTGGGTTAGTTGGAAAGTATGGATTTCCTTAAGCAAGGGTGAATAAATATCAGCCTATTTGCACCAATGTGTTAACAGGGCATGCTTCTTTCAGTCTGAAGAAGGGTCTCGACCCGAAACGTCACCCATTCCTTCCCTCCAGAGATGCTGCCTGTCCCGCCCATTGAGTTACTTCAGCATTTTGTGTCTATTCTTCTTTCCTTGTGAGCTTATCAATTAAAAAAGTTGATAAGTTGGAGGGGGGGGGGGGGGGTGATGGTATTTATCAATCCAATTAGAAACTGGTTACATAGCAAATGGCTTACATGCCTATTGTATATGGTGGAGGTGGAATTGCTTTAATTTTACGTGAGAGTTTCACAACCTGGGCATTTCTTCCTTTTATGCTGTGAAGCATTTCATTTTCTGTTTTGCGTTATTAATCTGGAAGCAACCACATAGTTTCTGCTGGGCAGCAATAGCTCCTCTGACATTAAGCAAGTCAAATAAACCAAAATTTACAGTGAGGTGTAGATAAAATGAAAATCTTGCTTGCAGCACCGTCACAGGTGCATTGACTCAGTCAACACACAAAAACATAAATCATATATAAATGATGCATAAATTCTACAAGCCAGGGAAATGAAAACAACGTAAACAACGCATTTGACAGTAACATGGCCAGGAAGAATTTAGGAAGTGGACCAAATGTGGGGAAATGGGACAAGCTTAGATGGGGCTTGTAGACCTATTATAGACCTATGGTCGACATGGACAAACTGGGCTGCAGTGTTGTACGGTTTAGTGTTGTATAACATATATAACTACAGCATGGAAACAGGCCTGTCCGGCCCTACCAGTCCACGCCGACCATTCTCCCTGACCTAGTCTCATCTACCTGCACTCAGACCATAACCCTCCAATCCCCTCCTATCCATATACCTATCCAATTTACTCTTAAATAATAAAATCGAGCCAGCCTCCACCACTTCCACCGGAAGCCCATTCCATACAGCCACAACCCTCTGAGTAAAGAAGTTCCCTAAACCTTTGTCCCTCAATTCTGAAGCTATGTCCCCTTGTTGGAATCTTCCCCACTCTCAAAGGGAAAAGCCTACCCACGTCAACTCTGTCCGTCCCTCTCAAAATTTTAAAAACCTCTATCAAGTCCCCCCTCAACCTTCTACGCTCCAAAGAATAAAGACCCAACCTGTTCAACCTCTCTCTGTAGCCTAAGTGCTGAAACCCAGGCAACATTCTAGTAAATCTCCTCTGTACCCTCTCCATTTTGTCGACATCCTTCCTATAATTTGGCGACCAGAACTGCACACCATACTCCAGATTCGGCCTCACCAATGCCCTGTACAATTTCAACATTACATCCCAACTTCTATACTCGATGCTCTGATTTATAAAGGCAAGCATACCAAACGCCTTCTTCACCACCCTATCCACATGAGATTCCACCTTCAGGGAACAATGCACAGTTATTCCCAGATCCCTCTGTTCCACTGCATTCCTCAATTCCCTACCATTTACCCTGTACGTCCTATTTTGATTTGTCCTACCAAAATGCAGCACCTCACACTTATCAGCATTAAACTCCATCTGCCATCTTTCAGCCCACCCTTCCAAAAGGCCCAAGTCTCTCTGTAGACTTTGAAAATCTACCTCACTATCAACTACTCCACCTATCTTAGTATCATCTGCATATTTACTAATCCAATTTGCCACACCATCATCCAGATCATTAATGTAAATGACAAACAACAGTGGACCCAACACAGATCCTTGGGGCACTCCACTAGACACTGGCCTCCAACCTGACATACAATTGTCAACCATTACCCTCTGGTATCTCCCATTCAGCCATTGTTGAATCCATCTTGCAACCTCACTATTAATACCCAACGATTTAACCTTCTTAATCAACCTTCCATGTGGAACCTTGTCAAATGCCTTACTGAAGTCCATATAGACAACATCCACAGCCTTGCCCTTATCAATTTCCCTGGTAACCTCTTCAAAAAATTCAAGAAGATTAGTCAAACATGACCTTCCAGGCACAAATCCATGTTGACTGTTTCTAATCAGGCCTTGATTATCCAAATAATTATATATATTGTCCCTAAGTATCTTTTCCATTAATTTTCCCACCACAGACGTCAAACTAATAGGTCTATAATTGCTAGGTTTACTTTTAGAACCTTTTTTAAACAAAGGCACAACATGCGCAATGCGCCAATCTTCCGGCACCATCCCTGTTTCTAATGACGTTTGAAATATTTCCGTCATAGCCCCTGCTATTTCTGCACTAACTTCCCTCAATGTCCTAGGGAATATCCTATCAGGACCTGGAGACTTATCCACTTTTATATTCTTCAAAAGTGTCCGTACCTCCTCTTCTTTTTCTATGACTCTCAAAATGTGTTTGTGCAAAAATACACAATAGGAAACAAGTCCATGATTGTGCAAGAGGTAGCTGTAATGTTCCATTGCTGAGGTAGGATTAATATTTTTCAGGTCAGTTAAAGAAGCTGATAGTTTTAGGAAAGTATCTGTTCTTGAACCTGGTTGCGTGGGACTTTAGACTTCTGTACATCTTGGCCAACTCTATCAGCAAGAAGATGGTGGGGGATCCTTGATGATAAATGTTACCTTCTTAAGGTAGCGTCTCGTGGAGATGTTTTGGACGGTGCGGAGGTTTATGTCCCTGCTGGACTGGGCTGAGACCCCCACTCTATGCAGCCTCTTGTGTTCATGTGGCTTACTATTGCCAGCGCATGCCATGGTGCAACCAGTCAGGATACTTCCTTACATTGCACCTGCACGAGTTTTTGGAGTATCCGGTGACATGCCGAACCTAAGTCGACCTCTAATAAAGCAGAAGCATGAGCACTCTTTCTTTGTGATAACATCTATATGAGTAGACAGGTCATCTGAAATGTTAACACCCAGGAATTTGAAGCTGCTAAATCTCTCCACTCCCAACCGAAAAATGAGAACTGGTGCCCAACTTCCCCTGTCTGAAACCAATGATTAGTTCCTTGGGTTAATCGGCATTGGATAAGAGGTTGTTGTTGCCACACCACTCAGCCAGGTGTTCTATCTCTCTCCCACATGCTGACTCAACACCAACACAATTCAGCCGAAAACAATGGCGCTTTGGTGAATTTATAAATGGTGTTGGAACCGTGCTTCGCCGCATTGCCACGTGTCTAAAGAGAGTAGAGCAGGGAGACCCACTGTCTCTGTCGCTCACTGTCTCTGCTCGTGCCCAAGGCCTGGGGAAGTATCCCAGGAATGAGTAGGTTAACCTATGATGAGCGTTTGTCTGCACTAGGCCTGTACTCGCTGGTGTTTAGAAGAATGAGGGGGGACCTCATTGAAACATACAGAATAGTGAAAGGCTTGGATAGAGTGGATGTGGAGAGGATGTTTCCACTAGTGGGAGAGTCTATGACTGGAGATCATAGCCTCAGAATTAAAGGATGTTCTTTTAGGAAGGAGATGAGGATAAATGTCTTTAGTCAGAGGGTGGTGAAGCTGTGGAATTCTTTGTCACAGAAGGGTGTGGAGGCCAAGTCAATGGATATTTTTAAGGCGGGGATAGATAGATTCTTGATTGGTACGGGTGTTAGAGGTTATGGGGAGCAGGCAGGAGAATGAGGTTAGGAGGGAGAGATAGATCAGCCATAATTGAATGGCGGAGTAGACTTGGGATGGGCCGAATGGCCTAATTCTACTCCTATCCCTTATGACCATATGACCGAAGTAGAAGAAGATACCCAGGATGGAGGGGGCGGTGGATGCGTGGAACAGTGGGCTGGTAAGTGGACTGGCTGCAGAGTGCAGTGCAGGGCACCTCGAAGGTGGCGTGGGCCCCTGGAGGCAGAAAACAGGTCATGATGTTGATTCCTCTTCCTCCTCCTCCATTTCCTATTCTTCAGCTACCAGTATTATTGGTCTAATCTGTAGCTGTACTGTAGTTGTTGCAGGTGGCTGATGCCTGTGGGCACCTCCTGCAAGACATTGAGTTTCTTTGATCATTGCTGCCTGCACAGTGAATATAGGAGAAGCATTATGAAAGCTTAGAATAGTACAACCCAAGAACAGGACTTCAGCCCATGAGGTTTATACCGAATATGATGGTAAATTGCTCCTCTGCCTGCACACAATCCATGAAGGCAAGTGTAGCATAAACCTCCTTTGCCACTCTATCTGGCTACATTCAGGGAGTCATGGGGACTTGGACAACTGCCTTCTTCTGGTAGTCCTGCTAACATGCCCCTCTTGCCTTCACCACAGTCACCCATGTCCGGCAGCAATGAGCATAAGCTAAAGTTGAAGTGCATCTTCGGTCATCGTACTCCATCAAGACCACACCACAGGATTGTCCAAAATGTCAAATGGCAATAAGCATCCACAACCATTTTGGCTTCCGTTCAATATCCAGCAAGCCTGAATGTAACTGAGGATTGCTGCAAGTTGAGAATTGAACAGGGAGCTTCTTCCCATCACTTCTGTCTACGTGCTTAATGCGTGTGTAGGAAGGAACAGCAGTCACTGGGTTAAACTGAAGATAGACACAAAATGCTGGAGTAACTCAGCGGGACAAGCAGCATCTCTGGAGAGAAGGAATGGGTGACGTTTCGGATCGAGACAGGGACAGTCTGAAGAAGGGCCTCGAGCCGAAACATCGGCCATTCCTTCGCGCCAGAGATGCTGCCTGTCCCGCTGAGTTCCTCCAGCATTTTGTGCTTAATGCATGTCTTTACCTAGATTGTCAAGGTACAATCAGGCAACACTGGCATCACATTATGATGCATGAGGGTTGTTGCCACTGCCTTTTTTTTAGTGATTGTGCATCAGGCAAGCATGAACAAAGCACACATGTGAGGTAGATGATGCAACGGTTTCTAGTAATGAACAGATGCAAGCTGCTTTTGAAACCCCATCCAAATTGGCATTCAACTATCAATGAGTATCAGGCCCATTATCACATCCATACAACTTCAGATCGTGTCGTTAGGTAGAAGAGTACATTTTATACAGTTTTCCAACAGTTCATAACAAGTTACACAACACCTTGGAAAATCTAGTTCCTTCATGTGCTTTTTCAAGTTGATCCCATCAGGTAGAGAGATTAGGGACATCAAAGTTATAAAATAAATAAAATAAATCATTAGGGTGTGGAGAGCTGACAAACAGTAACGTGTAAAGAAATAATTCAGCTAAAGTAAAGTTCATAAGTTCATAACTCATAGAAGCGGAAGTAGGCCATTTGGCTTGTTGAATCGACTCTGCCATTCAATCATGGCTAATCTGTCTTTCCCTCTCAACCGCATTCTCCTGCCTTCTCCCCACAACCCTTGCTACCCTTTCTAATCATGAAGTTGTCAATCTGCACCTTAAAAATACCCAATAACGACCTCCACAGCCTTCTGAGGCAATGAATACCACAGATTCTCCACCCTCTGACTAAAGAAATTCCTCCTAATCTCCTTTCTGAAGGTGTGTCCTTTTATTCTGAGGCTGTGGCCTCTGGTCCTAGTCTCTCCCACTAATAACAATATCCTCTCCACATCTACTCTATCCAGGCCGTTCACTATTTGAGTAAGCTTAGGTTTGAGAGAACCCATGAAGCCATTCCACTCTCTAATCTGTGTCATAAAATGTTACCCGTTCAAGATTCGTTTGTTATACAAATGTCGGATCATATTTTTAAATTTCTAATTTAAATCTTGTTAATTGCAAATATATTTAATTCACATTATTGGGCATTGTGGCAGCAAAACATAAAAATGTCTTGTGTTCTTGAGCTCTTATAAAGTTTCTTGATTGGTAAGGGCGTCAAAGGTTATGAGGAGAAGGCAGGAGAATGGGGTTGAGAGGCAAAAATAGACCAGCCATGATTGAACGGCAGAGCAGAATCAAGGGTCCAATGGCCTAATTCTTCTCCGATGTCTCATGAAAATGGTCTGTTTCATGTTGTTATCAGATAGAAGTAATAGCTTGGAAGGTCATATACATGTACGGAAATATTGATATTAAAAATGTGTTGATCCTCATCCAGTTCCCTACTCTCTTCAGTCATTTTTATGTTTATATTTACCATTGAAATTGCCAGTGAACTTTAGAATTAAACTGCCACATATAAACATTGTCTGCAATATTACAGTTGCACTCTGGTCAGGATGTAACATTGCAGACCAAGTGTCTGAAATCTTTGCATTTTAAGCAAATTTATATTCACCAATGATCTATGGCAGAACTATACATTGATTTCAAGCAATAGTAAAATAAAATGAATAATTCTGTTCCAAATTCATCATTAGGATGAGAGTAGATGGTAACAATGAGCTTGTGATGTTCCATGCCACTTTTACGTGTGCATTATTAAATATTTTCTTACTCTTCCAGGGATTGTGCATGTAATGGAACAGTTGTATAAAGTTGCCAATGAGCCAGGTCCCAGTTCCGATGTTTTATAAAGTGATAAACTGTTCTATGCAGTACTAACATGAAAAGTCACCACATGACAGATATACAGCACAATTTAGTCAAGAACTACTCACAGTAGAGCTAAAATAAATTTGGTACTGAATTTGGTACCATTGTAGTCTGATTCTAACACAATTAGCGGTGGCATGGTGGCGCAGCGGTAGAGTTGTTGCCTTACAGCGCCAGACTACGAGTACTGTCTGTACAGAGTTTGTATGTTCTCCCCGTGACTTGCATGGGTTTTCTCCGAGATTTTTGGTTTCCTCCCACGCTCCAAAAACGTACAGGTTTGTAGGTTAATTGGCTGGGTATAAATGTAAAAATTGTCCCCAGTGCGTGTAGGGCAGTGTTAATGTGCGGGGATCACTGGTCGGTGCGGCCGAAGGGACTGTTTCCGCGCTGTATCTCTTAACGACACTAGAAATGTTTATGGAATCCTAGCCACCAAACTCTGTAATTCTACTTTCAGATCCGTGCCTCGGATAATGGGACTCCTCAGAAGTCTACAGCAGTTCGCCTGCACATTGAGTGGATTCAGAAACCTTCACCATCCATTGAACCGTTGGTATTTGACGAGCCTCATTTTAACTTTGCTGTCATGGAGACAGATCCTGTGAATCATATGGTTGGGGTGACTAGCACAGAACTCACCAAGAACCAGCTGTGGTTTGATATTGTCGGTAAGTTATCAATATTAGGGCTGTGTACAGTTTTCCCCTTTCAAACTATACCTAATATACACTTTAGACAAACTCAAGCATAAAACATGTTGACAAAACACACAAGGTTATTAATGTAACATCAATTTCCTAACTGCAATGAAGATAAGTTGTCTTGCCTCTGACAACCGTGTTTAAGTACAAGCCTGACCAATTTGACAGAAGTGTTCCCACTTCAATCTGCCCACAGTTTGATATTAATTGGTGCTTATTATGTCATTTCACTCACAGGCTACAATTAGAGCTACATTAAACAGATAATTTCAAATGAAAACAAAGTTTTATCGAGCTCTGTTTATAATTACAAGTTGTGAATAAATACTATACTGCAATAAAATACATCTCATCTGTAGACATTTAACATGGAGATAAAAGAGTCGTTTTGCCCACAGCACACTTCCTTGAGCACCTGTGGCAGATTCCAATGGTGACGTTGATCGAGGGGCAACAAAATGGAGGATTTTACATGTGCCATTTCACAAAATATTACCATGGGGCCTTTTATGTCCATGTTTTCATATTTTCTCGCAACATAGAAAGAGGCCATTTGCCCCATCAAGTTTATGCTAGCCCTTGGGCAATCCCAACAGTCCCATTCCCCATTAATTTCCCTGTTACCTATTTTAAATCATATGCCAAGCATCCCTCCCCAATTCTTCTGCCATCCACCCACACGAGGAAAAGTCTACTGTAACCAGTTAACCTTCGGGACTTGGAGGAAACTGGAGCATCCAGGGGAACTCAGAGTCACAAGGAGGACATTATAGCACCACACAGACCACACCAGGATCAAACCCAGATCACTGGAGCAAATGCGGACTTAGAATTTCTTACCCGTAATACTGCACGTGCATTTGAAGGGCGCTGCTAACACTCGCTTTACACTGAAACCGCAGGCAAGTAAAGACATGTATTCCCCGAACTAGCAGTGAAAAGGAAATTTAAGCATTATATGTTTTTAAGTAGAATAAACATTTAATGCCAATTTCATCTCTTCCCTTGTGGGTATTCCCGGTGTGGCCTCCTGTACAACAGTAAGAGTAAATATGCAGTGTCAGGGCAGTGTTCAGGATGATCTTGTGGCATCACCACCTTAAAACTAACCTATACTCAGTTTATAATCCTATTTGTATTTTTACAAGGAGATAAAACCACCATTGCTAAGTTAACTGCTTTGTTGCTCTTCAATCCAATACCAGAGAAGTTTTGGCCCCTTTATTCTGATGCTCAAATACCAAACTCTCATGATATGTGGTGAGGTTAATAATTGAAATGGTGAGAGGTATCGTGGAGGCTCCAGGGGACATGGGCATGTCTGTGTGAATTGTGAGGAGAACTCAAATTAAACATTGATTTTAAACAATTTCTGATAATTCCCAACAGCTGCTTCTGTGCTTCTTTATTCATCCCTTTGGCCATCCAAGGTAGACACAAAATGCTGGAGTAACTCAGCGGGACAGGCAGCATCTCTGGAGAGAAGGAATGGGTCATCCAGTCTGACCATCCCTCTGGTCATCCAGTCAGAAGGGGAATACTTGAACACATAGGACAGTGATTGTAAATGGTTGGCAGTAGAGATCCTGCAACAAGTACAGGGTTTAGAAGTTCATAAGTGATGGGAGCAGAATTAGGCCATTCAGCCCATCATGTCTACTCCACCATTCAATCATGGCTGATCTATCTTTCCCTCTTAACCTCATTCTCCTGCCTTCTCCCCATAACTCCTGATACCCTTACTAATCAGGAATCTATCTATATCTCTGCCTTAAAAATATCCATTGACTTGACCTCCACTGCCTTCTGTGGCAATAAATTCCACAGATTCAACACCCTCTGACTAAAGAAATTCCACCTCATCTCCTTTCTAACGGAATGTCCTTTAATTCTGAGCCTATGACCTCTGGTCCAGGACGACTCTCCCACTGGTGGAAACATCCTCCCCACATCCACTCTATCCAGTTGAGGGGGAAGTGCAACATTGCACAAAATATTATTGCAATCAGTTGCTCGATATGGGAGCTGAGGATGTACTCTCTTGAATGTGAGTTGTTTAGTCAGAGTCATATAACACAAAAAAAAATGGCCCTTCGGCCCTTCAGGTCCATGCCGCCCAGCCACGCTAAGTCCATGTTCCAGCACTTGGTCGGTAGCCTTCATTGCCTTGGCCATTCCACCTTGGGGTCGGTGACTGGATTGTCAGTCAGTGAGCAGTGAGGAACTCCACAATTCCAACCCCCTTCTAAGCTGAAGAGAAGTCAACCAATAGCAGTTACTGTTGATGGATGAAGTTTCTAGCCTATGATACATAAAGTCACTTTGCATGCATCCTTACCTAACAGAATAAGTAGAGGCAGGGGAATCAAAAGTCCTGCTGGTAGCTCCTATATAAGTCCTGATATAGGGCACTTTTCTGTCTGCCCCTTGAAGAAATTCAATCCAAAACATGACTGTGTGGGTGAGTTGCATAATTTTTAAAGCTTGGTCTGGATTGCCCATTTGTACAACATTCATGCGCCTAAATGCTATCATGGGCTGTAGCATCAAATGGCGCAACGCACATCTTAACACCACCTTCAAAAAACTAATTCATCCATCCGTAGCCCATCAGTAGCATAAGCTACTCACATAGAGGCAGATCCTGATTATGACTTCGTTTTCTTACTGCCAAGTCATTCAGACCTCAGTCAAATCTCCAACATCTAACATTTTCCAATACTCCAGTCTCATTGCTTCATTGATCTTTTGTGCCCCTTCCCTCAATGTCCTGTAGCTCAGCATCTCTTTCCTTAAACCCTTATTCTTTCACCCATTGCCCCTCTTTCCTCAGTTTAACTTCCTTCGATTTTCATTCCCTCAATATTTGTTGTCTTAATTTCTCTTTCTTTGATGTATTTTTTCTTCATGTCTCTGAGCCCCACCTCCACATCTACTTATCATCCATGCATTTTCACCCCACTCCCAGCAATGGTAGATCTAAGAGAGGGAAGATTTTGTGTGTGCTTTAACGTGTAATGGAGCTTAGGGGCTAGTGGAATCAAGAGATATGGGGAGAAGGCAGGCACGGGTTATTGATTGGGGACGATCAGCCATGATCACAATGAATGGCGGTGCTGGCTCGAAGGGCCGAATGGCCTCCTCCTGCACCTATTTTCTATGTTTCTATGTTTCTAGTTTTATTGTTGCCATGGGATTTGTGCATGAGAGAACATTGCTGGTAGAATCCTGGACACAAAGCTGCCACTGTTCTTCATTGTTGCACCTAAATAATCCACTGGTTTGCTTGCTAAGGATTTCCTTTGTTCAGGCTTGATTCAGTATATCATCCCACAGAAAATCAATTTGGATTGCTTGTTCAATCCTCTGGATTTAGGCATAAATCTGTGGTTTTAATGAAAAATGCGAAAGTAATTCATCAAACACAGAATGAGGCCATTTGTCCCACTGAGTTTATACTGGCATTTCCTGCCTGCACATACTTCAATCAATGTCATGAGCCCAGCAGGTGATGTTTTTTTTCAAAGAACCGTTGAAAGTAGAGCCAAGGTTCTCTCTTTCAGAAACCTTACACCTGCAGATAAGAATCGATTTTATGATTGGTTTAATGCTTGAGGCTTTGTTCAGATTTTTTTTTAAAATATCGATACTGCTTGTTATTGTTGTGAAGTTCGTGTCTGTTTTGTTGCAAATCCAAAGAAAATTTGGTTGCAGTCTCTGGTTATTGTGAAGAGGTGCGTGCAGCTCATGTCTTTTAGTTCACCGCGTGAGAACATTCAGTCCAAGTGATACAGATATGATCTGTGTAGGCTCACAGGCTCGGAAAGTTCACATTAGCACTGTTCTGAATGTAGTGAGCGACAGGGATAACCCAAGATGCAGCATGCCCTCTGATGGTACTAATTACTCGACCTTACTAAACGCATTCATAATTTATGCACCATAACATCTGTCAAAACATTTTTTACCTCCTGATCTTTTGGGATGGGCTTACACAAGAGTTTCCGAGGGATATTTCAATTGGGTTACTGTACAAACATACTGTTTATGTTATACTATGCGGTAAAGTTCTAGTTAGATCCCACTTACATAGAAACATGGAAAATAGGTGCAGGAGTAGGCCATTCGGCCCTTCGAGCCAGCACCGCCATTCAATATGATCACGGCTGATCATCCAAAATCAGTACCCCGTTCCTGCTTTCTCCCCATATCCCTTGATTCCGTGGATTCACTTGGAGTATTCTTTTCAGTGCATTTTCAGAAGGCACATGATTTACTTGCCTTCATTAGTCGGGGTGTTGAGTATAAGACTCAAGAAGGTAGGTTGTGGCTTTATAGGACATTGATAGGCCGCAAGTGGACTATTGCATACAGTTGTGGAAGGAAAGGGTTTTCGAGGCTTTGGAGAGGGTGCAGAACAGGTTTACCAGAATGCTGACTAAAATAGAGGCTATTAGCTGTAATGAGAGGTTGAACAAATGTGGATTGTTTCCTCTTGTGCGTCAGAGGTCGTGGGGAGATCTGATAGCTGTGTATAAAATTATGAGAGGCATAGATAGAGTAGACAGTCAGAACCTTTTCCCCATCATGGAAGTATCAAAAGACTAGATGGCATAGCTTTAAGGTGAAAGGGGCAAATTTTAAAGGAGAAAATGGAGGCAGATACGATAGGCAGATACGATACGATAGTGACATTTATGAGGCTACATGAATATGCATGGAATGGAGGAATATGGATTACGTGCAGACAGAGGAGATTAGTTTAACTTGGTATCATGTTCGACATGGACATTAGGGCTGAAGGGGCTGTTCTTGTATGGTACTGCTTTATGTTTCCACACCGTGCCATATTTCGGGCTGGAAGGTTCAAAGTGCCCCACAGATCTGCCACAATAATTCTTGGGGCTATGATTTGCACAGGTTAGGCTTGTATCTTGAATTGAGAAGATCAATGGATGATCTGTTCAAGTTGATTACGATGATTAATGGATTTCAAAGGGTGGCATTCGAGAATCCTAACAGGACAGCAAAAGGCCGTTTGATCCATAATCCACCGTCTCATTTATTCAGTTTAGGCCCAAACATCAATATTTCCCATAAATCAAATTATCCTAGAGTTTAATTAACCACGAGTTGTCTTTGAATAGATTTCTGTGCCTTGTCTCCTTTATAATTTTTTTGCCAATTATTTTAAATTTGTCCTCTTACATTCTCACTCATCAGAAACAATTTTGCCCTCTTTAGAAAAAAAAATCCTCATCTATTGAAATGTTTTTATTAGGCTCTGGTTTTCCAGTCGTATATTATCAAACTGATTCCCCCTCCTTATTTTCTCCAGGACTTTAAAATAAGTAATTAATTAGCTCTTTTAATGATAATGAACTAGTGTGAATGGGTGATCGATGGTCGGCATGGACTTGGTGGGCCAAAAGGCCTGGTGCCATGCTTTATCTTTCAACCAATCAATCCAATTGATCAACCAAAGACTCAATGGTTCACATGGCCTCTTCCTATACTGTACGATTCTAACCTGCACTGGGATGCAGTCATTTTTCATTTGTGTGTTCACAAAAATGGACATGGGCTAAAATTGACCACATTGCATAAACAAGCTTGTCCTCACCAAATTGTCATGTCCTCAACTATCCCAGCCGAGTTGACAGAATTTCATGTTCTGATGAAAGGTCATGATTTTGAATTTTTTCTCTGTGTTTAGCTTCCACAGATGCTGCCGGACCTGCCGAGCAATTTCTGTTGTTATGATAGAATATCTTTCAGATCCTGGATGAGTTGCGTTTTTGTGAGAGCTAACAGGCTAACATCAATAAGGGCATCTCTGCACAAAGTGGAGCATGTATCTGGCGCTTTCCTTCTCTGTTCCAACCAGCTCCAACTGAGTAATGAATTTATTAAATAAACCGCTGTAGTCGCCTCTATCTCCCAGTGACTACTGGTTGTTTGGTACCTCTGTCTCAATGCTAGTGAAGTTAGTTTACACAGAGAGAAAAGAGGTGCAAATTATGTGCAAGTTGTAAAGCAACCAATGAAGCATCTGAACGTGAATATAGTAAAAACAAGAGGATTTGCAAGGGGAGGCTTGAGAAAGTCCTTACACCCTCTCAATGTCATTCCATTCAAGGTGTTACCATATGGGATCTGGCAGGCTCTCCATTCCCACTGGGTAATCCATCTGCTTATCACAATGTGTTCACCTTGGCTACACAAATAATACATCTCCTGTTGCTCAGATTCCTCTAAGATGCCATTTTATTACATTGTTAACTCATTGCACTATCTTTTCTCTTTTCTGTCTGGTAGGAAGAATATTTTTGTCGTTTTGTTTAGAGTTGGCGTGCAGGTACAGCAGGCAGTGAAGAAAGCTAAAGTTGGCCTTCATAACGAGAGGGTTTCAGTATAGGAGTAAAGAGGTTCTTCTGCAATTGTATAGGGCCCTGGTAAGACCACATCTGGAGTATAGTGTACAGTTTTGGTCTCCTAATTTGAGGAAGGACATCCTTGTAATTGAGGCAGTGCAGCGTAGGTTCACGAGATTGATCCCTGGGATGGCGGGACTGTCATATGAGGAAAGATTGAAAAGACTAGGCTTGTATTCACTGGAGTTTAGAAGGATGAGAGGGGATCTTATAGAAACATATAAAATTATAAAAGGCTAGACAAGCTAGATGCAGGAAAAATGTTCCCAATGTTGGGGGGGTCCAGAACCAGGGGACACAGTCTTAGAATAAAGGGGAGGCCATTTAAAACAGGTGAGAAAAAAGAGGTGTAGATGCACCTTCTTCATTATGACATCTGTGTGGGCCCAGAGGAGGTCATCTGAGATGTTATCACCTTAGAATTTGAAGCTGCTAACTCTCTCACTGCCGACCCACTAAAGCCTGGCAAACACCAACAAGGTGAATGAATAACAAATCTTAGGTTTTAAGCTGTGTTTGGTTTGGGATGAAAGTAGTTTGGGGATTGAATGAGTTTGCTGATTTTCTTGGATTAAGTCAAGTAGACCTTCAAGACCTTTCGCTTCCCCTGCACAGGCATGTTTATTCATTTAATTTTGTTTGCTCTTGAAATGATACATCGGGCTTCCCTGGGAGGCCACAGTGATGGCACAATGGTTAAGTTACCCAAACAGTAATTCAGAGGCCTGGACTAACAGTTAAGAGATATGTGTTTAAATCCCCTGTAGCACTTAAATTCAATTTGCCCATGAGTGGATTGGTGTAAAAGCCCATATAGCCCATATGATTCTGAAACAATGACAGAACAGAGTAAGGGAAGGAGATAGAGAGCTTAGAAAGATGGTGGAAAGCCAACAACCGCTCCCTCGCTGGCAACAAGACGAAGGAGCTATTGATTTTATCAAGGAGGTGGCGTACATGTCCCAGTCGGCATCAATGGTGCCAATGTGAATATCGGCGAGAGCTTCCAGTTCCTAGGCGTAAATATCTCCAACAAATTGCCCTGGACCAACCACTTTGAAGTTACAACCCAAGCACGTAACTTGGATGATGGGTTTACACAGGAAAGAGAGAGGGGGAAGAGGGTGTGATACTTAAAACAGAATAATTCAATGTTCATACAAAAGGGTAGAAAGCTGCTCTTGATATTGGTGCAGTGTTTAACTAAAATTGGTGCCGGGAAACCCTGATAAAACAACGTGCTTGGCCATAAAAGTGAAAAAACTCTCATACTTGGAGTCAAATCATGCACACAGGAGAGTTGTGGTTGTTGAGGTCAATCATTAATTGCTGTCATCAATGCAGAACGTTCACTGGGCACAATCATCCTCAACTATTTCATCAATGATCTTCCTTCCATCAGAAGGTTAGAAGTGGGAACGCTCGCTGATGTTTGCACAATCGTTCAATTTCATTAGAAAGCCGTCAGCAAAAGAAGCGATCCACACACACACACACACACACACACACACACACACACACACACACACACACACACACACACACACACACACACACACACACACACACACACACACACACACAAACAAGCAGCGAGACCATGGTTGCATTCAGACCTGGACCAGTGAGAGGCAAATAACATTCATGACAAGAAGTGTCAAACGACGGCTACCTCCAACATGGGAAAGCCCAATCTTGATACCCATTGAAACTCAACAGGACCAGCCATAAAGTGTACTGTAGCCATGAGCATGTTAGAGGGTGAATATCCCGAAGGAAGTGACTTATCTCCTGGTATCCAAAGCCTTTCCACCACTTACAAGGTACAAGTCAGGAAAGCAAAGGCAACAGCCCCAACAATGTCTTAAGAGGTTGACACTATCCAGAATAAAACATCCCATTTAATTGCCACTGCCACCCTAAACACTGATTCCCTCCACCCACCAGCACTCTGTGGCTGCAATATGCACTCCAGTGATTGCTTGGGCTACTCTGACAGCATCCCCCAAACACATGTCCTCTACCCACAAGAAGAAACAGGAGCAGCAGGTGGATAAGAGGACCACCATCAGCAAGTGCCACATCATCCTGACCTTTATCTATATTATTCCGTGAAATGTTGCCAATTGCTACTGAATCTAAAGTCCACACTTCCCGAGCCAGGAACTGTGTGGAATTAGCTTCATTGGAAAGGCAAGAGGTGTCCAAGATGCCTGCTCATTAGCACCTTCTCAAGGACTGTTGGAGAAGGGCAATAAATGATTGAATGTATATGACATTCACACCCCTAACCATTATTTAAAGGCAACTGCTGCCATTTCTAGCGTGTCTGAAGAAAGCTGTGGGTCTGTGAGCAGGGACAGGCTCAATTAAATCCTCCACATATGCTTTCATCTGTTTCTCAGCAGAGCTTTGCCATGTTTCTTTGCGAAGTGTCTCTTCATGTCTTATCTTCAGGTTAGATGGAGTGCATTCCAGTGTTATTTGTGCTTGGTTATTTGGAACATATGCACCCAGATGGAATTTTTACTTTCTCTTGTGCAGTATTTGTTCCACTGTTATTTTAACATGATGTGAATTAAGAGTATCAATGTGAGAGGTTTTGTGAGCTCACATTGAATCTGGGGCAAAAGTCCTTCAGCAAAACACAAAGTGTCGGAGGAACTTAGTGGGTCAGGCAGCAGGTGTGGAGGGAATAAACAGGTGAAAACTTGGGTTGGAACTCCTTTTCAGACTGATGGTTTGAAGTGGACCACTCTGAAGAAGGTTGCCAACCTGAAACGTGTCTGAAGAAGGGTCTCGACCCGAAACATCAACCATTCCTTCTCTGCAGAGATGCTGCCTGTCCCGCTGAGTTACTCCAGCATTTTGTGTCTGTCTTCGGTGTAAACCAGCATCTGCAGTTCCTTCCTACACTTGAAACGTTATCTGTCATTCCCTCCATAGATGTTGCCCGACCTACTGAATTTCTGCAGGTCTTTGTGTTTTTCTCAAGATTCCAGCATCTGTAATTCCTTGAGACTCAATGATTTAATGATATTTTATTGTCACATGTAGCTAAGTACAGTGAAATGCTTTGTTTTGCAAACAACCCGGTAAAATCATGTAGA
The DNA here is from genome assembly GCF_053455715.1 of Rhinoraja longicauda. Lineage (NCBI taxonomy): Eukaryota > Metazoa > Chordata > Chondrichthyes > Rajiformes > Arhynchobatidae > Rhinoraja > Rhinoraja longicauda. The sequence goes on along the minus strand of NC_135966.1, from coordinate 41,288,258 downwards.
GGTTATAGATGTAAATGACAACGCGCCACGATTTTTGCAACCCTCGTACACCTCAAGCGTCATGGAGAATAACGTTATTGGTGCTTCTATATTACGTTTGAATGCCATCGATCCAGACGCAGGAGACAATGCCCGATTGAAATTTTATTTTCTGGAGTCCGCTCTTCAGGACACACAAACAACGTCTTATGTTGCAATTAACTCGACGAGTGGAGTCATATTTGCCCAGAGATCATTTGACTACGAACAGTTGAAACACTTCCGCGTCCATGTTCAGGTGCAGGATTGTGGAGTCCCACCGCTCACCAGTAACAAGTTTGGTCATGTTTTGGTGCCGACAATGTTACAGAGGTTTACCGAACATTTCTATCTACTGCCATCCGTATGGGTCCCTCTTCATTCTCCACGCCTTCCCCACCCGCTGGGTCCCCTCTTTGTTCTAGGCGGACTTCAGTCTCAAATACCTTCAGGTTGGTCCTCTCATCTCTTTGTATTCTCCAACAGGTGGGGATGTTGAGGAGGAATTTGAAATTGAGAAGAACAGTGGTACCATCACCATTGCCAAAGAATTGAATGCCAGCCGGACATCAAATTACAACCTAACAGTACAAATGACCAATGGAACAGATTCTGTCACAACTCAGGTACAAGAGTAAATGAATATTGGTGCTAGCAGGGTGCACTAGTTACTTAATAGTTAATTCAAGGGTCTATGAAGGGCCTGAGTCTGAAAGATTCCATGACCCAAATATCAGAAGCTGCTTGCTCCAAAATGCACAGAGTTACAACATTGGCTTTTTGGGATCGGCAAAAAATGGTTGCAAAGTTTATTGCGACAATAGAGACATTTGACTGCTCAGGGAGCATTGTTAAGTGTTGGGTAATTAAACCCTTCCTGAAGTGAATGGGCAGTTCATTTCATGGATTGCTGATCTTAATATCTAAAGTAAAAGATTAATAATGGGTAGAAATTTGACCAAGCATGGGATGCTGTGACCAGTTCTGGGCACCGCACCTTAGGAAAGATTTGGAGCATTCGAGGGAGCACAGCATAGATTTCAGTGACACAAAAAGCTGGAGTAACTCAGCGGGTCAGGCAGTATCTCTAGAGAAAAGGAATATGTGACGTTTCGGATCGAGACCCTTCTTCAGACTCCACCCGAAATGTCACCTGTGCCTTTTCTCCAGAGATGCTGCCTGACCTGCTAAGTTACTCCAGCGTTTTGTATCTATCTTTAGTTTAAACCAGCATCCGCAGTTCCTTCCGACAGATTTGAGTGATTCTTTGATACCAAAAATGAAGTGATGAAGGGGGTTGGGGTTGTGGGCACGTGAAGTCAGCATACTTATTTCTCATTCTCGCCCATTCAGTTTCTGGCTTGGATCATCGGCAAAAAGAATTGTTCCCTTTATTTGCAATGTTCATTAACAACATGAAAATCAGCACTTTGTAATCCCATTTGTTTTCATGCACCAGGCATATGTCAAAGTGATTGACCTCAACGACCACCGGCCACAGTTCCTGGAGAGTAAATATGACGTGTGGATTCCTGAGGATACTCCTCGCACGACTGAGATCCTGCGGATCAGTGCGCAAGACACAGACGGGAACAACAAGCTGATTTATACCATCCAGAGCAGCGTGGATGCTGAGAGTCTGAAGCTGTTTTACCTGGACCCTGTCAGTGGAATGCTGCTGATTGCTGATGCATTAGATTATGAATCAATGCACCTACACACGCTCACTATTATGGTAGGTGAAATACATTACCATCAAGGGAGCCGAACAATTTCCAATGGATTGTATGTTAAGCTTAGTTTTTTTAATTTAGAGATACTGAGCGGAAACAGGCCCTTCGGCCCACCGAGTCCGCACCGACCAGCGATCACCCCACACACTAGCACTATCCTACTCACTAGGGACAATTTACATTTATACCAAGTCAATTAACCTGCAAACCTGTACGTCTTTGGAGTGTGGGAGGAAACCGAAGATCTCGGAGAAAACACAAACAGGTCACGGGGAGAGCGTACAAACTCCGTACAGTCAGCACCCATAGTCAGGATCAAACCCGGGTCGCCGTAAGCGCTGTAAGGCAGCAACTCTACCACTGCGCCACCGTGTCGCCCTTCTCATCCTCTCATCCATGTTTAATTTTGTGGGCAGGATGGATTCTATGCAGTAGTTTTCTCAATATTGTCCCCACTTCAATGTCAGAAAATTGGTGGAAGCCCAATTAATGGTTTAATTGATTGATTGAGACTTTATTATCACATGTGACATGTCATAGTGAAATGCTTTGTTTTGCTTTACCCTATACAAGGTACTGTATGCAAAGAGTCGCCACGTATAGGCAATGTATTCATTGTATTCTCCAATGGCCCCTCTTTGTTCTCGACGCCCCCCTCCCCCCCCCCCAAGCCGGGCCCCTCTGTGTTCTCTGCAGCTTTCCCCAAGTGAAGCAGACCATTGAAGATTGTTAGCATCAAACATCCCCTTATTAAATCCAGCACTGTGAGGCTGGGTGCAACTCTTTCCATCAACCATAAATAAATACAGAATGTGCTGGCTGTTCTCAGCAGACCAGTCAGCATCTGTGGAAAGAGAAACAGTGTTAACATCTCCCAACGATGTACTTCAATACTGAGTACCAATTATATGTTGTTCCATCAAAACATTTTTCCACTCTCCACTGCCAGCCCACCTCTGGTCTTTTATTAAGTGACAAGGGTACCGATCTATGCTGGGCCCTTATCTCCACATGGGGACTGGATCGATCTCTTCCAGACTCATTTTCTTTGGGAGCCAATCCATCAACTGAGGTTGAAATTGGAATTATTAAAGAGATAAGGCAGAGTTAAAATGAAATTTGCAGAAAGCCTGAGATTATTACACTGGACAGTGATTTCCCATTGCACTTTCTTTCTTATTCAAGCACTTCATGACTTCTTTAATAGGTGACATGTAAACCTGCGCTTGCGTAAGCAATTCTTTAAGCCCACTGTTTTATGTTCTGCGTCTCAGTATTCTTGGTAGCAGTGCGCTACTGCGCATGCGACTGCCTCCACAAGCCATCCAGCTGGTCTTGTGGATACTCCCACGTGGTCTCCGCATCGGAGCTTCCACATGGTCTCCACGTCGGAGCTTCCACATGGTCTCCATGTCAGAGCTCCCATGTGGTCTCCATGTTGGAGCTCTCACCTGGTCTCCATGATGGAGCTCCCATGTGGTCTGCATGTTGGAGCTCCCACCTGGTCTCCATGATGGAGCTCCCACCTGGTCTCCGTGTTGGAGCTCCCATGTGGTCTCCAAGCTGGAGCTCTCACATGGTACTGCACTGTATAAATACTGCACGTATGCAGTCATGCTTCTATTTACGACTTGCTTAATATCTGACTCATGCAAGGGGTCATAGAACGCAACCCTTACGGAAATCAGTGCCGTCTGTACTGGGATTGACGGATATCATTGCCACTTTAAGTCTGAGATAAATTAATTGGGAAAGTTCAATTTCATTTCAAGCTGATTCCATAACAATGCCATTGAAAGGATCACAGTCTGAATCTGCGGAGGCTGAGGATTTGAACCAGAAATAATTTTCATTATTGCTGGCAGCATATGGGAAAAGCCAGGACTGAGCCAAACCTGCACCGTCCACCATATGGTTGCTGTCAATGAGCAACATGATACATTATATTAGTTTCCACACCACTTATAAGCAGATTGGGATATTCAAGGTCATAAACGCAGTATTTCTGTAGCCTACTTTGCTAAGTTTCATGGTCGTAAATCATTCTTTTCAAACTCCAAACTGACAGATTATTTCATTTCCATTGTAGGTATTGTAACATACATCAAACCATTCTTTAACACCAAGATTTGAGACTTAATGCAACAGAGCCATGGAATGATATTTTCTTTGGGACATTGAACTGGAAATCTGTTCAAATAGAAGATTTCCATTACTAAACTTGCCATTTTATTAGCAAGTAATTTTTTTAAATAAAAATAAATATTTTTATTTTAAAAATAATATCTCAATTAGTTTTGCATGTACAGACAGCACCCGTAGTCAGGATCGATCCCGGGTCACTGGCGCTGTAAGGCAGCAACTCTACCTCTGCACCAATTTTGGGTTTGTTTTGTTAACTGGTTCTATGACAGTAAGCAAAGACAAAAAGACATTGTAAGAGCTCTAATTAGCTGACAGTATCCCTTTATAAATGGAATGATAAATGTCAAATGAAGAAACAAATATATTTTCAAGAAATCTGTGTCATTTTTACATCCAGTCCTTCAGTAATTGGGCAGATTAATGACCAAAGATGTGTTATAAAATTGTAAATCATATGAGTATAACATTGGGCAAGAAATATATTTGCAGATGTATAGATTAAAATGTCACAGAAAAGATTTGACTTATTAACAAAGGTGTGAAAAGGAAGACATTTGTCTTTAGTTGCTAGCCTAAATTTATGTATTTGAATTATCCACCTGTTGCATTCCTTGCCACATATTCAATTTGTTTGATTTCAGGACAAATTAATCTGGAGACTTTATTACAATTGGTGGTTGGTACTTTTGGCCAGACATAAATGTCAGTAGCCTTCAATAAGGAAGAATGAACATGCATTAGTGCAAAACTTTTCATAGCCTCAGGATGTTGTAAACCACTTCAGAGCATGATGAGCAATGTGGTTATGATTACATAATCTATTCTAAGTGTTGGTTAAGACATGAGTGTTGGCCAGGGCACTGGGGAGAGCTCCGGTAAAATATGTTATTGAATGTTTTATACCCATGTGAAAAATTGGGCTCTTTGTTTAGTGTATCATTTCAAAGGATATTTACAATATTGTTGAAAGGTCAATTACTTGAAATGTCATCTCTGTCCATGGATAGGAAAGGTTAAGAGGGATATGGACCAAATGTGGGAAAAATGGGACAAATGGGGCATCTTGGCCGACATGGATGAGTTGGGCCAAAGGGCCTGTTTTGGTGCTGGAAGATGCTATGACTCTGATTCTTGCCACGGATGCTGTTTGATTTGCTGACTAATTTGAGCATTTTTTCTTTTTTTAATCCCAGATTTCCAGCATCTTTTTTTTGCCTTTCCATCGTATTGTTCACTGCCCAACAAAGCTTGGGCTCTTATCTATGCGTGTTCGACGTGTAACTTTGTAAGAAAGTAGAGTGATAAAGCCAACAGAAGGGTCCCGACCCGAAACGTCACCTATCAGTCTGAAGTACGTTCCCGATACAAACCGTCACCTATCCATGTTCTCCAGGGTGCTGCCTGATCCACTGAGTTGCTCCAGTCTTTTGTGTCTTTCCTTAGCCAACAGAATATCATGATGGGTGATATAAGAAAATAACTGCAGATGCTGGTACAAATCGATTTATTCACAAAAAGCTGGAGTAACTCAGCAGGTCAGGCAGCATCTCGGGAGAGAAGGAATGGGTGACGTTTCGGGTCGAGACCCTTCTTCAGACTGAAGAAGGGTCTCGACCTGAAACGTCACCCATTCCTTCTCTCCCGAGATGTTGCCTGACCTGCTGAGTTACTCCAGCTTTTTGTGAATAAATCATGATGGGTGAAATTATTTTCAAGTGTCGCGTGATTCAAGCAGTTCCGACATTGACGGTCCAATTGAGCTAGCCTTAGTAATGAAGATTGAGCTCCACCAGTCAGACTACATCTGCTCCCTTGTTATCTTCTATGCTTCTTTTGAATGTTGTTTAGCATGGAGGCATACCGTTGTGACATCAGACATAGGTTGTATCTGGATTTGAATTCATTAAATGTGATGTGTTGCTGTTCCACATAATTCGTTCCCCGCCGAATGGTAGCCAAGTCTCAGCTAGTGAAATGAGTTGTCAGCTGCTTCTCCATTTGTGTCAAATCTGATGGGGTTTATCTATTTATTTTATTTATTTATTTTCCAGTCAATACAATACAACAGATTGACCAAACAGTTGTGAAAGTCAAATAGTGCGAAATCATTGTATCAAAAATAAAACACATGATATTTTTTGACCGGAAAAAAAAAAGGTGTAGGCAGAAGCCAAAGCTTATTGTGCCTACCCTTAATACTTAACAAAACATAATTTTAAAAAACACAACATCATAAGTCAGAAACAGATAAACAAAACATGGAAAGAAACACAAATATAGTCAAGAACCATCGTTTCTGTCATGTCAGTCATTTTTCTCAGTGCTGATCACATATTTTGTATCTTTCAAATATAATATTTTTGAACATTTTCTTGAATTTACACGTATTATTACTACTACACTCTTTTAATTCATTGTTGCGACTATTCCATAAATTGACCCCTTTAACAGTCACACATCTATTTTTCACATTTGTTCTTACCCTCATTTTTTCAAATATATAATTACCCTGAGTGGATACCTGCTCTCCCTCACTGAAAACAACCTTGGATACACTCAGGAAGTGTTCTTTCTTTTGCTCTAAACATTATTTGTAGAGTTTTAAAGTCTACTAGGTCCATAAATTTTAGGGCATATGATTTCATAAATAATGGGTTGGTTGGGTCATTATAACCAGCCTTATTGACAATTCTTATAGTTCTTTTTTGCAATATAAAGATTGAATTAGTGCTAGTTTTCTAGGTGCTTCCCCATACTTCCACACAGTATGTAATATTTGGAATAATGAGTGAACAATATAATGTAAATAGTGAATTTTGATTCAAGATGGCATTAGTTATGTGCAGTATTGCAATGGATGTAGACAGTTTTGATTTGATATGTTTTATGTGAGGTTTCCAACAGAGTTTATGATCTATTATCACTCCCACAAATTTATTTTCATACACTCTTTCAATTTCTACATCATTAATCTGCAACAGCAACCACTTGTATTTTCATTGCGACGTTAACAGAGTGAAGCACCTGAACAGGCTCCACGGGTGTGCTATCAAACAGCATTTGAGTCAGCCAAATATAGTGAAATTGGTATAAGATATAAATACAATTTGTATTATGCACAGAGTCTCTGGTCTCTTGCCCAGAGTAGGTGAATTGAGGACAAGAGGACATGGGTTTATGGTGAAGGGGAAAAGATTTAATAAGAATCTGAGGGCTAACTTTTTCATCACAAAGGGTGGTGGATGTATGGAGCAAGCTGCCAGAGGAGGAAGTTGAGGCAGGGACTATCCCAACGTTCTAGAGGCAGTTTGTCAGGTACACGGATAGGACAGGTTTGGAGGGATATGGACCAAATGCGGGCAGGTGGGACTATTGTAGCTGGGATATGTTGGCTGGTGTGGGCAAGTTGGGCCGAAGGGCCGGTTTCCACGCTGTGTCACTCTATGACTCTATTGTTGTTGATGACCAAACACTTGGCCAAAAGAGTTCATTTTGTAGAGCATCTTAAATAGAAAAGAGCATTAGAGATACAGAGTTCAGGGAAGAGATTCCAGTGTTTGGGACCATGTTGATGAAAATATGCTGCCTGTGATGGAGCAATGATTTCAAAGAATGATCAAGAAGCCAGTTGTCACAGTGAACAGATATCATGAAGAACTGTTGGACTGGAGATCACTCTGATAGGTTTAGGTTTAGTTTTAGTATTGATACAAGTGCCTTAGTATGGTGAAAAGCTTCGCTTAGCATGCTATCCGGTCAAATCAGATAAGATTATACATGAATACAAGCAATCAAAATATATTTCCTAGCATTATGGCATAACAGTTCCAGAGGCAAAGTCCAAGGCAGAGGGAAATCAGACTGTACCCTAGTTTATAAAAGGACTGTTCAGAAGCCTGATAACAGTGGGGAAGAAGCTATTCCTGAGTCTGATCTCACACTTCAAGCTTCTGTACCTTCATCCTGATGGAAGTGAGGAGAGGAAGGAATGTCTGGGGTGGCAAAGGTATTTGATTATGTTGACTGCTTTCCTGAGACATAGAGACATCATTGATGGATTTGACCCAAAAAAATCAGAAATAACATTTTGAGGGGTAGATTAATATTGTCTTGATTTTCTCACCAATCATATAAAACAAAAATCAGAAAATAATTAATTAGAATAAAAGAAAGAAAAAAAGTGACTTTAGATGTACAAATTATTAATTTAGAGTGAAAGGAATTAGATTGATTAATTAGAAGTCTAAGGAAGTGACATTTGAATGGTCTTTAAAAAAGGTCAATCATTCATAAAATATTGGTTCAGTTTTATTAACCAATAAAGTAATTGAAACATTTCAAAATAAGGGAGGCGCAATGGCATAGGATCAGTGTCAATAATAGGGACACAAGATGGTGGAATTTTGAGTAAATAATGAAGTATTGGAGGAACTCAATGGGTCAGGCAGCATTTGTGGAAGGATTGGACTGATGACATTTTGGTTTGGGACATCCACATCAAACATCCACTTCAGACCATTAGTCTGAAGAAGGATCCCAACCCAAAACATTATCTGGCCATTCCCTCCACAAATGCTGCCTGTGAGTTCCTAAAGTACTTTGGTTTTTTTTGCTCAATGTTAATAATGTTGCACAATAAAGACAAGGACATGATTTAGGATTAATAGTTTAAAAAAAATTGTTTGGTGTTCATCCCCGAAAATAATTCTGGCTGTAAGTAATGGGTTTGAGGGACACCATGGCAGCCTTCCAATAGAACTGTTGGATACTTTGCCAATATCAAAAAAATTGGCAGCACTTCATTTTTAGAGGATTATGATTTGTCAATTACTCTTTAATAATGATTTTTCCTCAGAGATTATTTTTTTCTCTGTGGGATCAGAAGGCTTGATAAGGTAATGCTTTCATTCAAAGTGTCAAGTGCAGACCAAGTGCAGAATTTGGAGCTTAATTAGGATCCACGTGAAATGGCAATTTACAACAACATTTATTCACTTGCTGAGGATGGTTTAATATTCTTCCTTTACTGATGAATCAATATCCTTCCTTGTATACCACTTGGCTGAAGTACTGATGATAGGCATGGATGCAGAATATACTGTGAGTGGGGGACTTCAATCCATCAGCTGGAATGTCTTGCTAGAACCACCATTGGTCAAATTGATTGAATAATGAAGGTAAAACGGCTTGAGGCAAGCGGGTTGACTAACACGAAGGAAAACCTGCATGAACTCTGACACCAGAGGCTCATGTGAATGTCTGGTGTTAGTGACCACCCGCACAGTTCTTAAGAAGGCAAGGTTTCATATCTACACCGAGGACAGCCTTCAGCATGGAAATCAAGAATCTGCAGATGATGGAAATCCGAAACAAAAACAGAAAATGATGGAAACACCCAGCAGGCCAGGCAACGTCGATCCACAGATGCTGCCAGAATTGCTGAGTTTTTCCAGCACTTGCTGTTTTCCTTATACCCTATGTCACATTGTGTGGATCTACCAACTTTGTAGATTTGATAGACTTTGATGCATATAACAGAATGATCAGCCATGATCACATTGAATGGCGGTGCTGGCTCGAAGGGCCGAATGGCCTCCTCCTGCACCTATTGTCTATTGTCAAACATTATAATCACATGGTATGAAATAACTCCCACTGTACCGCCTCCATCAAGTCTGTGGTAAAATCCTGGCCTGAATGACTATGGCAAGAAAATCTGCCAGTAGACCCTACCATAAAATATGGTTCCAATGAGGTGAAGCTACAACATAGGACATTGTTAGAGGTATGGAGCATACATTGATGCCCATTTAGGTAATATGACTTAAAATTCATACATTGGATGAACAGACTATCCTGTTTCATTTTGCTCAAGAGTAGATGAAAATTTAATATTTAAGAAAATACCAATTGTCAATAAAATGAAAATATTCTCAGGTATAATTTTTTTGTGTATGCCTGACAGGTTCGTGACCAGGAAGTTCCAGTGAAGCGGAACTTTGTTCGAGTCAACATTAACGTGGAGGATTCCAATGACCACCCTCCCAGGTTTACTAGTCCTGTTTACAAAGGCAGTGTCATGGAAAATGCACCATTTGGATCTGAGGTTGTGCAAGTGACCGCTTTGGATAAGGACACAGGAGTAAATGCAGAAGTCATGTTCTCCATTCAATCAGGTAATGATATCAAAATAAGCCATCTTAAGGGTACCTTGGAACACTCATTCCGTGCAATTGTTAAACATGGATAGCTTTACACTGATTAAAATATAAAATAGCATGTCTGTACACGATAGCCCACAAAGATTTATAGCCTCTTAATTACAGCAATAAAACGTAGCCAATTTCACTGCTGTGGCTGCAGCCTCTGCCGTGCTATTTTCGTATTCTGCAAAACAAAGATATTCAGGGATACAAAGAGCTGGAGGAACTCAGCAGATCAGGCAGCATCTCTGGAAAACATGGATGTTCTTCAGAGATGCTGCCTGACCTGCTGAGTTACTCAAACACTTTGTGTCCTTTTGTGTATTATCCAGCATTTGCAGTTCCTTGTTTCTACAATGATGTTCAGGGCATCGGCTTGAATTCCCCTTCTACTTTACAATTGAATGGGGATGGGTGGATTTATTTTCCCTGGTCTGTAGCATTCAATGCATGGGAGAGTATTGGTCAGGTTTGCACTCACCTCTCACACAATCTGTGCCATTGGCTTCAATGAAGCTGGATGTGGAGAGGTGAATACAACTGTTTGATGATATCTGCACATTTGACACGGGTGACCAAAGGCATAATTCTCCACAGTTCCCCTTGTTTTCCTTTTTTTTTCAGCCTCTGCAAATAGCCAGTTAACTGTAGACACAAGGAATTGCAGGTTCTGGTTGACCATCAAAGGCACAAAGCGCTGGAATAACTCATCGGGTCAGGCAGCATCTTTGGAGAACATGAATAGGTGATGTTTCGAGTCTGAAGAAGGGTCCCCATTTGAAACGTTGCCTGTCCATGTCTCCAGAGATACTGCCTGACTCACCCGTTACTCCTGCACTCTGTGCTTCCTTTAAAGAAAATAGCCACATTTTCTCGTGAACCTGCCCTGCACTCTTAGGGGTTCACTGATTCCTTAATTGTCTCTCTACCTAGAAGTGAACAAGTGACCCAAGGTTGAGTCTGCACTATGTGCAAGGTCAGATAGAGTGTTCCACTATGCTTTCTCTTTTAACAGTGTATAGAATCGTGGAGTATTCATTTTGGCCCTATTTTATACTTAAGACTGAAAGCAGTTGACAATTGACGTGTTGACAATTGTCAAATGCTTGTATACGTGGCAGTAAAACATTGGGTCGTTACTCTTTTTTTCCTTGAAAGTTTATTGTTTGCACACTCAGCAAAATATATATGGAAGCTACAGACTTGCTACAAAAGATTGTATGACTGTAAGTTCATAAGTAGGATAGTCCCCAAAAGATCTCGTCTTCTAAGCTGCAAACCTTCATATTTACTAGTCGTGTAAACAGTGACCTTCCTACCAAATGTTTTCCAGGCAACAGCGGCAATGCATTTGCCATTGAACCTGCTTCAGGCAAGATAACCGTGGCTAAGAAGCTGGACCAGGCTGTCAAAGGATCCTACAGTTTGACAGTGAAAGGCGAGGACCAAGGCTATCCTCAGCTCAGCGCGCTTGCCCGTGTCGATATAATTGTCATGGTTTCCAATAATTCACCTCCCAAGTTTTTGACGAAGGAATATTTTGCAGAAATCAGTGAAAGAACTGACGTTGGATCTTCCGTTGCTATGGTATCCGCAACCAGCCAGTCCGCAGTGGCTTATGAAATTAAGGATGGAAACAGAGATGACGCGTTTCATATCAACTCATTTTCGGGAGTAATATCAGTTCATAAAAAGTTGGATTTTGAAAAGATTTCAGCTTATAAACTCAAAATTCAAGGTACCAATATGGCTGGTCTATCCAACAATATTATGGTGCTAATAGACATTTTAGATGAAAATGACAATGCTCCTGTCTTTGTTCAGTCTGAGTACATTGGTAGAATTGTTGAGAACTCTCCGTTAAACAGCCTTGTGTTGGACGACAGAAATGCGCCTCTCATAATCCAAGTTACTGATCGAGACAAAGATATCAATGGCATGTTGGTGTATCAGATCATGGAACCTGATATATTGAAATACTTCACTATTGATTCCAATATGGGAATCCTGAGCACAGCTGCAATCATTGACCATGAAGTGAACTCTATCTTTCACCTCACAGTGCAGGTGCACGATCGAGGGCATCCGAGTCTATTTGCAATGGGCATAGCACACGTCACTATAATGGTAACGGATATTAATGATTGCCCTCCACGTTTTAAGAAAGAGTTGTATGAAACCACGTTGCTAATACCTGCTCTCAACGGGACCGCTGTTCTCACAGTTAAAGCAGCAGATGCGGACTCTGACAGCTTCTCGGAGATTACGTACAGTATCGTGGAAGGCAATAACGAGGAGGCATTCACTATTCACCCGCGGACTGGTCTCATTTCTGTCAAGGATGCGGCCAATCTCAAGGGCTATATTGAATTGACAGTCAGAGCATCTGACGGGACGTATAAAAGCACTACTGTGGTGAAAATAAAAGTATCCAACATAAAGGAAAGCGGCCTAACGTTTGCTGAGCACTTGTATTCATTCTCGGTGTTAGAGAACACCATGCTGGCTGAAACCTTAGGTGTTGTGAAAGCCTCTGGCAATCAGTTGAATGAGCCCATCTTTTATTACATATTAAATCCAGATGAAAAGTTCAGAATAATCTACACATCGGGCGTGTTTCAGACAACTGGAGTGGCGTGTGACCGCGAGGAACAGGAGGAGTACGAGTTTGTTGTTGAGGCCCGTGATATGCGCAATCCCCCCAGGGTTGCCCACACCTCAGTTAAAGTCTTCGTGGAGGACAAGAATGACAATGCACCGGAATTTGTCCATTTGCCTTATCTAATTACTGTCCAAGATGATGCGGAGCCAGGGGATGTTATCTACCAAGTCACTGCTGATGACAAAGACACAGGAAATAATGCAGTCATCCACTACAACCTTCTGGGTCACCACAGGTACTTTTGGATTGATCCCTACCTTGGAGATATTTCACTTAGTGAGCACCTTGACTCTAAAGCTGCGGATAAGTATATATTAACTGTTATCGCTCAAGATAGGGGAGATCCTCCACTTTATACACAGGCTGAAGTAGTTGTCACTGTAAGAGATAAAATCACCCCTATGTTTGAGAAAGCCTACTACAGGGTCAATGTGCCTGAAAATATTTCTCCCTACACTACAGTTTTTCATGTGCATGCCTACAGCCCTTCAGGATTCCGTGTGAACTACAACATTGTCACTGAGAGTGCATTGCGCCTCTTCGCCATTGAGTTCAGGGCTGGAGTACTGAGTGTCATCGATTCCTTGGATTACGAGAGGCAGACAAAGCACGTGCTGACCGTGAGGGCCACAGATTCAGTGACCGGGTCTTATGCAGAGGCCATCATTGAGATTGGAGTTGAAGATGTCAATGACAACCCTCCCATCTTTACAGAAAAGTTCTACAGTGCAACGATATCTGAGATCTCAGCCATTGGTACTTCTGTGGTGAGAGTGAGTGCCACTGATGCTGATTCTGGAAGGCATCAAGCTATTAGCTACCAGTTTGTGGCTGCTACCAATGGTTCAGAAAATTTCCACATTGACACCTCCAATGGTCTTGTAACAACAGCACGCCAACTTGATTATGAACAGACACAACGTTACAGTCTTATAGTTAGGGCTATGGATAATGGTATCCCTCCATTAAGTAGCGATGTCCTTCTCAATGTAAACATTTCGGATTTTAATGACAATCCGCCTATATTCCAACAGAACCAGTACGAGACGACTATAAGTGAAGTGGCTACTTGTGGCCATTTTGTTATACGGGTGCAAGCAAGAGATTCAGATAGCATGGACATCAACAACCTAGAGTATAACATCCTGGAAGGGAATGAGCAGAGACACTTTACAATCGGAACAAAATCAGGAATCATTTCTGTCTCTAATTCTTGCAAGAAAATATTAGAAGCAAATTACCACTTGAATGTGTCTGTTTCTGACCGAGTTTACAGGCGATCGATACGAGTCCAAATTAGAACTTCCAATGCAAACAAATACAAGCCTATGTTTGATCAAAGCGTCTACGAGGTTGAACTTGCTGAGAATACAGCGGTGGGGACACATGTGGTGCAACTCCTGGCCGTTGATCCAGACTCCGGTGCGTATGGCAGCATTGACTACACGATCATAAATAAGTTAGCAAAAGAGAAATTCAGCATCGACAACAGTGGTCATATTTTGACCTCTCAGAAGTTGGATCGCGAGAACTCGACAGAAAAGCTCATTGCCATTAAAATAATGGCCAAAGATGGAGGTGGCAAGGTGGACTTCTGCACTGTGAATATTATATTGACCGACGAAAATGACAATGCTCCTCAATTCCAGGCTGCTGAATACAAGGTGCACATCCCTGCCAGCACCCTGAAAGGAGCCCCTATCATCCAGATTGTGGCTGTCGATGCTGACGAGGGGATGAATGCTGATGTCACCTACTCTGTTGCCTCCAGCAGTGACAAAGTCGAGGATATATTGGAGATCAACCCTCACACGGGATTTCTCACAATCAAGGAGAGCCTGGTTGGACTGGAGAATAACTCGTTTACCTACTATGTGAAGGCGCAGGACGGGGGCTCTCCGCAGAAGGATTCCTGCGTTCCCGTCATTGTCAAGGTTATCCCGCCTGAACTCTCAATCCCGCGATTCTCAGAACCACTGTACTCCTTCTCAGCCTCAGAGGACCTCCCGGCTGGGTCAGAGATTGGTCTAATCACGGCAGAAGCTGACCAACCCGTTATCTATAGCCTGGTGAAGGGAAACACCGATGAGAGCAACAAGGATGGAGTGTTTACCCTCGACGAGAAGACTGGAACCTTGAAAATTGGCAAGAACATTGACCATGAGAAAACAAAGTGGTACCAAATTGACGTAATTGCCCAGTGTTTCCATGGAGACATTGAGGTGGCCTCTTCAGTGTCTATCAATATCCAGGTGAAGGATGTCAACGATAACCAACCCATTTTTGAGGCAAATCCGTACAAAGCTTTTGTCCCAGAAAACATGCCAGCGGGAACCACGGTAATACAAGTAACTGCCAATGACCAGGATACAGGAACCAATGGACACGTGACCTACAACCTCGCCAGTGGGTTTGATGATGTTGGGGATGTCTTCGCCATTGATGATGTGAGTGGGTGGCTCACAACTCTGAAGGAACTGGACTGCGAAACAAAGAGAAGGTACAAGTTTGCCGTGGTGGCCTTTGATCATGGGAGAAAAGTGCAGCTGTCCTCAACGGCCATGGTCGAGGTTGAGGTCAGTGATGAGAACGACAATTCCCCACAGTTCACAAGGAACATCTACAAGGGTTTGGTCAGTGAAGACAGCCAACCCGGACAAGTGGTCGTTGCCCTCAGTATGACAGATGCCGATGTTACAGAATCCAACAGACAAGCCACCTGCTACATTACAGGTAACCCTTTTGCAAAATACATTTACATCAATAAGTTCGAAATGTAATTATGTTCCACTGCAATAACGGGTATGATTTCTCCCTTCACTAACTTCACTGAGTAGAATTCAGCTACTTTGTGCCTGATTTTCATCCCACTGATTTGACTGATTTTACTGCACATACCTTCTGTCATTTACTGTCAGGCGGTGAAGATGATGGTAAGATGATCAATTTCAATTATTGCTGACTCTATTTGCCCTAATCTATTCCTCACATAGCCTCCCTTTTACATCATTTACACCTGGAGCATTGCGTGCAGTTCTGGTCGTCCCATTAGTTAGGAGGAGGGGGAGTTCAACGAGATCTGGGTGTCCTAGTGCATCAGTCAATGAAAGGAAGCATGCAGGTACAGCAGGCAGTGAAGAAAGCCAATGGAATGTTGGCCTTCATAACAAGAGGAGTTGAGTATAGGAGCAAAGAGGTCCTTCTACAGTTGTACCGGGCCCTGGTGAGACCGCACCTGGAGTACTGTGTGCAGTTTTGGTCTCCAAATTTGAGGAAGGATATTCTTGCTATGGAGGGCGTGCAGCGTAGGTTCACTAGGTTAATTCCCGGAATGGCGGGACTGTCGTATGTTGAAAGGCTGGAGCGATTGGGTTTGTATACACTGGAATTTAGAAGGATGAGGGGGGATCTTATTGAAACATATAAGATAATTAGGGGATTGGACACATTAGAGGCAGGAAACATGTTCCCAATGTTGGGGGAGTCCAGAACAAGGGGCCACAGTTTAAGAATAAGGGGTAGGCCATTTAGAACGGAGATGAGGAAGAACTTTTTCAGTCAGAGAGTGGTGAAGGTGTGGAATTCTCTGCCTCAGAAGGCAGTGGAGGCCAGTTCGTTGGATGCTTTCAAGAGAGAGCTGGATAGAGCTCTTAAGGATAGCGGAGTGAGGGGTATGGGGAGAAGGCAGGAACGGGGTACTGATTGAGAGTGATCAGCCATGATCGCATTGAATGGCGGTGCTGGCTCGAAGGGCTGAATGGCCTACTCCTGCACCTATTGTCTATTGTCTATTACAGGAAAGGTGTGGAGGCTTTGGAGAGAATGTAGAGGAGGTTCACCAGAATGCTGCCTGGATTACAGGGTTTCAGCTACAGGAAGAGGTCGGATGGACTTGGATTATTTTCTCTGGAACGTTGGAAGTTGATGGGGGACCTGATAGAGATATATAAAATTATAAGAGGCATAGATAGGATAGACAGTCAGAACCTTTCTCCCAGGATGGAAATGTTCAATGCTGGAGGCCATGGCTTTAAGGTCAGAGGGACAAATAAAAAAATATACTAGACCAAGATACTGGGCCCAAACCCTCTCCTCCCCCCTCCCCTCCTCCTCCCCCCTCCCTCCCTGCTCCCCCTCCCTCCTCCCCCACCCTCCTCCCTCCTCCCCCTCGCTCCCTCCTCCCCTCCCCCTCTCTCCCTCCTCCTCCCCCCTCCCTCCCCTCCCCCAACTCCATCCCCTTCAACCCCCCTTATCCTCCCCCCCTCCCTCCCTCCTCTCCATCCCACCCCCCCCCCCCCTCCCTAGGAGATAGATTTAAACTTTAAAATGTGAATAAAATACCGATTTCAATGAAACTTCTTCCATTAGCACCAAAGGGACGACGGTGAGTAAGGTGGGCCTAAAATTATCGCGCTATTGTGTACCGTTTTGGCTGTAGTTCAGGAACAAACAAACAAACAAACAAACAAGAGTTTTAGTACATAGATGTGCGGCACGATTTTTACACAGAGTAGTAGGTACCTGGAATGCGCTGCCAAGGATGGTGGGTTTTAAATGAATGCATGGATATGCAGAGAATGGAGGGACATGGATCACTTGCAGCCAAATGAGATCAGTGCAGCTAGGCTTTATGTTCGGCACCTGTTCCTGTGCTGTGTGGTTTGACTCCTGAGACAAATACACCTCAGAATGTGCCAAACCCTTATTCTTGCTGGTTCTAGGAAATTGCAGCAATAACTACTGAGATACAAATAAATTAGATAGCTCGCTCCACCTATTATTTAGGTGTGGTGCTGCAGTAAAGCAATGTCGATAGTCTTGTCTGTTGTGGCAATGGAAGGAATATGTACTGCATCTTAGGAAGGGCTCCCAATATAATTTACCTGTTTATTCTTTTGCATCAAAAGAACATTTGGGCCTGGTCATATTTCACTCTTCTAAACCACCGATATTGTCAGGATGTTATTTTCTTGATTCCATGCCTTCAGTTGATGAAGATACAAGGAACTGCAGATGCTGGTTTACCAAGGAAAGGCAGAAAGTGCTGGAGTACCTCAGCAGGTCAGGCAGCATTTCTGCAGAACATGAAGAGGTGATGTTTCGGGTCAGGACCCTGAGACTGAAGAAGGTTCCCTACCCGAACTGTCACCTGTCCATGTTCTCCAGGGATGCTGCCTGACCCGCTGAGTTAGTCCAGCATTTTGTGTTTTTCCCTCAGTTGATGAATAATCTCAGAATTAAAGTTCACACTAACAATTTGGGCAACTGCAATTGTTGTCAGACCAAGCTACAACTAAATCTGCCACCGTTTAAGTCACAATGCTTGCCTTGAAAATCTGTGAATTAAAAATGTGTTTTGCAGACGGAGATCTCCTGGGCCAGTTTGCGATTGAAAAGTTCCAAAACCAGTGGCGTGTTTTCGTAAAGGAATCATTGGACCGAGAGGAGAGAGAAAGATATGTTTTGAATATCACAGCCACTGACGGCAGGTTTCTGGCGGAGTCAACGGTTGAGGTCCTTGTTCAGGACGTTAATGACAACAGCCCGCATTGTCAACCGGTAATTATCCCTCAACCTTGGCGAGGGTGCAAAAAGCGAGGGTCACCAAGTTTACCACAAGGCTGCTTCGATTCGAGTATATTAGTGATTTGACAAATTTAGAATATTTTCTCTGGAATGTCAGAGGTTAAGGGGAGGCCCAATAGAAGTATTTCAAATTATGAGAGGCATAGATAGGGTAGACACTCAGAACCCTTTTCCCCAGGGTGGAAATGTCCATGATCAGAGGGAATAGCTTTAAAGCTAAAGGGGCAAAGTTTAAAGGATATGTGCAGGATAAGTTTTTTTTCCACAGAGAGTAGTGGGTGCCTGGAATGTGCAGCAAGGGATAGTGATGGTGGAAGAAACGATAGGCTCCTTTAAGAAGGTTTTAAATGGATGCATGGATATGCAAGGTATGGAGAGATATAGAAACATAGAAAATAGGTGCAGGAGTAGGCCATTCGGCCCTTCGAGCCTGCACCGCCATTCAATATGATCATGGCTGATCATCCAGCTCAGTAGCCTGTACCTGCCTTCTCTCCATACCCCCTGATCCCTTTAGCAAAAAGGGCCACATCTAACTCCCTCTTAAATACAGCCAATGAACTGGCCTCAACTACCTTCTGTGGCAGAGAATTCCACAGACTCACCACTCTCTGTGTGAAGAAATGTTTTCTCATCTCGGTCCTAAAAGACTTCCCCCTTATCCTTAAGCTGTGACCCCTGGTTCTGGACTCCCCCAACATCGGGAACAATCTTCCCGCATCTAGCCTCTCCAACCCCTTAAGAATTTTATATGTTTCTATAAGATCCCCCCTCAGTCTTCTAAATTCCAGCGAGTACAAGCCCAGTCTATCCAGTCTTTCCTCATATGTAAGTCCCGCCATCCCAGGGATCAATCTGGTGAACCTTCTCTGTACTTCCTCTAAGGCAAGAACGTCTTTCCTCAGGTTAGGAGACCAAAACTGCACACAATACTCCAGGTGCGGTCTCACCAAGGCCCTGTACAACTGCAGCAGAACCTCCCTGCTCCTAAACTCAAATCCTCTTGCTATGAATGCCAACATACCATTCGCTTTCTTCACTGCCTGCTGCACCTGCATGCTTGCTTTCAATGACTGGTGCACCATGACACCCAGGTCACGTTGCATCTCCCAATCGGTCACCATTCAGGTAATACTCTGCTTTCCTGTTCTTGCCGCCAAAGTGGATAACCTCACATTTATCCACATTATATTGCATCTGCCATGCATTTGCCCACTTGCCTAATCTATCCAAGTCACTCTGCAGCCTCCTAGCATCCTCCTCGCAGCTAAAACTGCCACCCAGCTTCGTGTTATCCGCAAACTTAGAGATGTTGCATTCAATTCCCTCGTCCAAATCATTAATATACACTGTAAATAACTGGGGTCCCAGCACTGAGCCTTGCGGTACCCCACTAGTCACTGCCTGCCATTCCGAAAAGGACCCGTTTATTCCTACTCTTTGCTTCCTGTCCGCCAACCAATTTTCTATCCACCTCAACACTGAACCCTCAATACCGTGTGCTTTAAGTTTGTACACCAATCTCCTATGTGGGACCTTGCCGAAGGCCTTCTGAAAGTCCAGATATAACACATCGACTGGTTCTCCCTTATCCACTCTACTGGTTACATCCTCGAAAATTTTTATAAGATTCGTCAGACATGATTTGCCTTTGGTAAATCCATGCTGACTTTGTCCGATGATTTCACCACTTTCCAAATGTAATGCTATCACATCTTTAATAACTGACTCTAGCATTTTCCCCACTACCGATGTTAGGCTAACTGGTCTATAATTCCCCGTTTTCTCTCTCCCTCCCTTTTTAAAAAGTGGGGTTACATTAGCTACTCTCCAGTCCTCAGGAACTACTCCAGAATCTAAAGAGTTTTGAAAAATTATCACTAATGCATCCACTATTTCTGAGGCTACTTCCTTAAGCACTCTGGGATGCAGCCTATCTGGCCCTGGGGATTTATCTGCCTTTGATCCATTTAATTTACCTATCACCACTTCCCGACTAACCTGGATTTCCCTCAGTTCCTCCATCTCATTAGACCCCCGGTCCCCCGCTATTTCCGGCAGACGGTTTATGTCTTCCTTAGTGAAGACAGAACCAAAGTATTTGTTCAATTGGTCTGCCATCTCCTTGTTCCCTATGATCAATTCACCTGTTTCCGACTGCAAGGGACCTACATTTGCCTTAACTAATCTTTTTCTCTTGACATATCTATAAAAGCTTTTGCAGTCTGTTTTTATGTTCCTTGCCAGTTTTCCCTCATAATCTATTTTCCCTTTCCTAATTAAGCCCTTTGTCCTCCTCTGCTGGACTCTGAATTTCTCCCAGTCCTCTGGTATGCTACTTTTTCTGGCTAATCTGTATGCTTCATCTTTTGTTTTAATACTATCCTTGATTTCCCTTGTTAACCACGGATGCACTACCTTTCCTGGTTTGTTCTTTTGCCAAACTGGGATGAACACTTGTTGTAGTTCATCCATGCAACCTTTAAATGCCTTCCATTGCATGTCCACCGTCAACCCTTTCAGCATCAATCGCCAGTCTATCTTGGACAATTCACGCCTCATACCCTCAAAGTTACCTTTCTTTAAGTTCAGAACACTTGTTTTTGTATCGACTTTGTCACTCTCCATCCTAATGAAGAACTCTACCATATTATGATCACTCTTGCCCAAGGGGCCTCGCACAACAAGACTGCTAACTAACCCTTCCTCATTACTCAATACCCAGTCTAGAATGGCCTGTTCTCTCGTTGGTTCCTCGACATGTTGGTTTAGAAAACCATCTCTCAAACATTCCAAGAAATCCTCTTCCTCAGCACCCCTGCCAGTTTGGTTCACCCAATCTATATGTAGATTGAAGTCACCCATTATAACTGCTGCGCCTTTAGTGCATGCATTTCTAATTTCCTGTTTGATGCCATCCCCAACCTCCCTACTGCTGTTAGGTGGCCTGTACACGACTCCCACTAGCGTTTTCTTCCCCTTAGTGTTTCGTAGCTCTACCCATATCGATTCCACTTCCTCCAAGCTAATGTCCTTCCTTTCCACTGCTTTAATCTCCTCTCTAACCAGTAACGCTACCCCACCTCCTTTTCCTTTCTGTCTATCCCGCCTGAATATAGAATATCCCTGGATGTTGAGCTCCCAGCCTTGGTCACCCTGGAGCCATGTCTCCGTAATCCCAACTATATCATAATCATTAATAACTATCTCCACATTTAATTCATCCACCTTATTACGTATACTCCTTGCATTGAGACACAAAGCCTTCAGGCTTGTTTTTACAACTCTCTTACCCCTTGTACGATTATGTTGAAAAGTGGCCCTTTTTGATTTTTGCCCTGGATTTGTCTGCCTGCCACTTTTACTTTTCACCTTGCTACCTGTTGCTTCTACCCTCATTTTACACCCCTCTGTCTCTCTGCTCATGCTCCCATCCCCCTGCCACATTAGTTTAAATCCTCCCCGACAGCACTAGCAAACACTCCCCCTAGGACATTGGTTCCATTCCAGCTCAGATGCAGACCGTCCTGTTTGTACTGGTCCCACCTCTCCCAGAACTGGTTCCAATGTCCTAAAAATTTGAATCCCTCCCCTTGCACCATTTTTCAAGCCACGTATTCATATGGGTCACATGTAGGCTGAGGAGATTAATTTAACTTTACATCATGTTTAGCACAGACATTATGGGCTGAAGGGCCTGTTCTTGTGCTGTATGTTCTATGTTCTTAAGTGTCTTGTCTTTCTCCTTATCTATGTTCATATGTTCTTATTTTTTCTAACAACATCTTCTATTTTCTAACAACATCTACACCAGTAATTAAACTTTCAACAGTGGAATGGTAGCAAAACGTGAGAAACTCCACCACAATCCCTGGCAATTATCTCTAATCACGCAGTGAAGAAAGCCAATGGAATGTTGGCCTTCATAACAAGAGGAGTTGAGTATAGGAGCAAAGAGGTCCTTCTGCAGTTGTACAGGGCCCTAGTGAGACCGCACCTGGAGTACTGTGTGCAGTTTTGGTCTCCAAATTTGAGGAAGGATATTCTTGCTATTGAGGGCGTGCAGCGTAGGTTTACTAGGTTAATTCCCGGAATGGCGGGACTGTCATATGTTGAAAGACTGGAGCGACTAGGCTTGTATATGCTGGAATTTAGGATGATAGGAGATCTTATCGAAACGTATAAGATTATTAAGGGGTTGGACACATTAGAGGCAGGAAACATGTTCCCAATGTTGGAGGAGTCCCGAACAAGGGGCCACAGTTTAAGAATAAGGGGTAGGCCATTCAGAACTGAGATGAGGAAAACTTTTTCAGTCAGAGAGTTGTGAATCTGTGGAATTCTCTGCCTCAGAAGGCAGTGGAAGCCAATTCTCTGAATGCATTCAAGAGAGAGCTAGATAGAGCTCTTAAGGATAGCAGAGTCAGGGGGTATGGGGAGAATGCAGGAACGGGGTACTGATTGAGAATGATCAGCCATGATCACATTGAATGGCGGTGCTGGCTCGAAGGGCCGAATGGCCTCCTCCTGCACCTATTGTCTATTGTCTATTTGACCTCAGAGAACACAACAAAGGGTTTAGATTCCACCAAAAACATATTTATATTAACATATTAACGTCTGTGCAATACTTTCATTAAAGGTGCAGTATACAATAAATTAACTCCTAGATAGTTGTGGAGATAGGTTTAGGTTTATTATTGTCATGTGTACCAAGATACAGCAAAAAGCTTTGTTTTGCATGCTATCTAACCAAATCAGATAATACTCCACATAGATACAATCAAGCCTAGCTGAAGTGCAATAGGTAGAGCGAAGGGGAAGGTACAGAATGCAGAATAAAGTTCTCAGCATTGTAGCTTGCTAGCACAACAATTCCAGAGACAACGTTTAACGTCCACAATGAAGTAGAAGAGAATTGGACCATCCCCCAGCATATGGAAGAACCATTCAAAAATCTAAGAATGGAAGGAAAGAAGCTGTTTCTGAGTCTGGTGTTGCAAGCTTTCAAGCTTCTGTATCTTCTGCCTGATGGCGGCAGGGAAAAGAAGGAATGACCTTGAGTTCATAAGTTCATAAGTGTACCACCACTCAATCATGGCTGACTTATCTTTCCGTCTTAACCCCATTCTCCTGCCTTCTCCCCACGACATCCGTACTGATCAAGAATCTATCAATCTCCGTGAGTCACTGGTACATTACAATGCATGACATTCTTTTCCAGCAGAGAATGTGTTAGATTTTCTTCTTCCAGTGATCACAGGGCACTGTGCCCTGGAAAAGTGAAGGCACGCATTTGCCTTTAACTTTATGGATTTAGAATAAAGACAGGACAACTCTTCAGTCGTTTTGTATTTTGAACTTGGCCTTTCCTTTCACAGCTGATGTACAATGAAATCATTTCCGAAGGTGCTCCGTGGGGGCAGTACATTTTGAAAGTTGCTGCAAAGGACCCAGACGCTGGCCTCAACGCTCAGATTTCCTACACTCTGCTGGGGCCGGGCGCAAACATGTTTCGACTTGACCCACAGACAGGTAAGAAATAAACAGTTGATTTTGAAGTTTATATTAAAATAGCACTGTGCTATTTACCCATATCAAACAAAAAGCGATAAGCAACCCTACAGCCTCGAGCTGATAGAGGATCTCAAGTTACGAACACAGACAGGGCACAGTTTTCAACAGTACCTGCAAAAGAACAAGAACTTGGCGGAGCATATAGATAAGGTGAGGGGGAAACTAAAAATTCTACATGATAACAAGAAGGAACCTGATCATGTGTTCTTGGTTTTGCTATATGTAGAATCATAGAGTCATACAATGCGGAAACAGGCCCTTCTTACCACACAGACCAACATGTTCCACCTACACTTGTCCCATCTGCCTGCATTTTGCCTATCTATATACTGAAACTCTCGTTTGTTTGTTTGTTTGTTTGTTCGTGAACTACAGCCAAAATGATACACAATAACACGACCATTTTAGGCCCACCTTACTCACCGTCGTCCCTTTGATGCTAATGGAAGAAGTTTCATTGAAATCGGTGTTATATTTTTAAATCATTCACATTTTAAAGTTTAAATCTATCTGATAGGGAGGGAGGGGGGAGGGGTGGAGGGAGGGGGGGGGGGGAAGGAGGGAGGGGGGAGGCTAAGGGGGGATTGTACCAATCTAAATGCTTCTTAAGTGTTGCAATAGTATCTATCTCAACTACTTCCTCCTGCAGCTCGTTTCATACACCATCACCCTTTGTGTAAAAAAGTTACCCCTCAGGCTCCTATTAAATCATCCCCCCCCTCCTCCTCTCCTCACTTTAAACCTATGTCCTCTGGTTCTTGATTCCCCTACTCTGGGCAAAAGACTGTGCATTTACCCCATCTATTGCCCTCATGATTTTGAACACTTCCTCTCATGACTTTGTACAAACATAGTACGGGAATAACTTATACCTTTAATCTGTGTCAAACCTAGTCCTTTACCAGTTTATCTGGAGATCAAAAATGAATCTTGTTTTATTGAGATACACAATGTACACATGTTGAGAGAGAGGGGAATGACACACCTAATGTTTTCCTCATCCCAATGGTTATCTTAGTGTGCGGCTACATCAAGCTAGGTACACAGACACAACACACTGAAGTTCTTTCTGACCCCAGTCTGGCCACAATACTGTGGAACTGTTGACCGTGACTGAGCCCCTCCATGTGTGTCCCCCTGCACCACTTATTCCAGAAGCACACCTTTGATTGCGAGTCTTTCGACTTTAGAGATGCAGCGTGAAAACAGGCCCTTCGGCACACTGAGCCTGCCCCAACCACCGATCCCCGTATACTAGCATTATCCGAATCACTGGGGACAATTTTCAATTTTTACCAAAGCCAATTAACCTACAAACCTAAGTCTTTGGAGTGTGGGTGGAAAGTGGAGCTCGCGGGGAAAACCCACACGGTCACAAGGAGAACATACGAACACCGTGCAGACTGACCCTGTAGCCAGGTTCAGGTCTCTGGCGCTGTAAGGCAGCAACTCTACTGCTGCGCCACTGTGATGCCCCAAGTCAGTCAGCCCATGATCTCCGTGAATGTCGTCAAAGCCCTTCAGGAAAAGGAGAAAGTGGATGCATTTGGCTGGTTTCCCAGCATGCTGTCTAAATCACTGGGCAGAACGTCTCATTGCCAGATCATTCAAACACGCAACAAAACCTCGCTTATCCTATCCTGAAGATTCTTCCTGGGCAGCTGGTGTCATAACGCCATCAGGCACTACCCTCAAAATGGTTACACCGGGGATAAGGTGGCCAAACATCTATTTCAAGGAATGAACATTATCCGAGAAGGTTTTGAAAGAGATGCAATGATGTTTATTCAGGTAGTACCTAAACAGCTGCATAACACAATACCCTGTGTCCCTCGAGCTATTCCAAGGGACGTACACTGACACACATACCAATTTTGTTGGAAAATTATCAACTCAGTGAAAGACCCCTCATGGTCTGCCCTAAAGTTGTAGGTTTTCCCATGCAACAAGCTGTCTGGGATCAAGTCCTGCAGAATGACCCATTCTCTGGACCTGACCTGTATGCTGAGGGATACACTGAAGCTTGGTGTATCTCTATGAAGAAGGCCGCAGGCTAAGTGCTTCCAACATGGACAATTGAAGGGGCTAGAACCTATGTAGAATCTCGTGGCACAGCTAACAGAGCTGCTGTCTGACATCTCCTGTGACCTAGGTTCAATCCTGACCACCTCTGACCTTTTGGGTTTCCTCCAGGTGCCCTGGTTTCCTTCCACATCTCGAGGAGGTATGTCCCGTGTGAGTGGAAGAATTGATTGAAATGTGCCAAGAAAGGTTTATAGGGAAAATTAGAGGGGGGACAGAATTGGTTTGTGAGCTGGTACAGACTCGATGTGCCGGATGGGCTCATTCAATATTGTTTAGAAATACCTTTCGAAACATTTGCTCAAGAAAAGTCATTTCTGATGTAATGTGAATGGAATGACTTGGCTAGTACCTGAAATGGTGCATGAAAGTTTTGCATTATATGCGTGTGCATTTTTTTAAAGAGTAAAGCACATTTTTTGAAAAACCAACACACCAAGTACACCATAACAGTGAAGAAATGAGGTACTAACAGAAAATACGAAACAATATACGGTCAAAGTCCAATCTCTGCCTCACTTGAATGGCTGTTTAGGTTCCTGTGTGTTGGTGTGGGAGGTGTTGTAGGGACAAGTGTTGCACCTAAACCCGCAATATCTGTACCTTGGCTTTGCTGATCCATGCAAAGGGTGGTTATAGAACTGCGGCTTCAAAGACTTTGGGAAGCACGTGGCTGTGAAAGGTGAATGCAATGAGGAGGCTAACAAGCAAAGATACTAGAGGAGCAAGATGGACCACTCCATCAAAATCGCCTATGCTGAACTGTAGTACGCAGAACGTCCGCCATTTTAGTAGGCAAAACCCACCGTTCGCTCTGCCTCTCGCAGTGTAATCAGTGTTTTGGGCGAACAGTATGTGTGATGATACCATAAAAACGCAGAATATACCTCATCTATCAATTCACAGATTTTTGTTATTTTTCTTTTTAAATGTTTCTGCAAGTTTCTGCCTACTAAAATGGCGCCATGACATACTATGTTTTTTAGGGTCGAGTGGCCTATCTTGCTCTGCTCTATTATCTTTGCTAACAAGCCACTTGACCATGAGTGGTGAGAGTGAGTACAATTCAGGCCAAAAACTCAAAATGTAAACTCATCTGGCCTCACGCATTGAACTGAAGACCTGTGGCTCTGTCCAAACATCGGTGTCCCTAAACATTTTAGTTTATTTTAGTCTAGAGGTACAGTGCGGAAACAGGCCCTTCGGCCCACCGAGTCCGCACCGACCTGCGATTCCTGTACATTAACACTCCCCTACACACACTAGGGCCAATTTACAATTAAACCAAGCCAATTAACCTACAAACCTGCACGTCTTTGGAGTGTGGGATGAAACCGGAGCTTCCGGAGAAAACCCACGCAGGTCACAGAGAGAACGTGCAAACTCCGTACAGACAGCAGCCGTAGTCAGGATCGAACCTGGGTCTCTGGCGCTATAAGGCATCAACTCTACCGCTGCGCCACCGTGCCACTCGCTTCAGTTTCTTCATTTCTTCAGTTTCAGTTTAATTTATTGTCACGTGTACCGAGATGCAGTGAAAAGATTCTGTCTCACTGATTATCTCACCTGCACCTCTGCCATTTGGAGAAATTGAGTGATACTTTGAGTTACATGGTTAAAGGTGGATGTGGATTAGAATTAAAGAAAGTAAAACACATTCACGCACTTAAGTCTCAGGCAAAAAAAGGTTAATAAGGCAGTAGTTTCTTGAACTTGAGCTGTGGGTAGTTTAACAAGGTGTTATGTCTTCCAGTTTGTTGGCAGTAAGTATCTAACACAATTTTTTTAACTTTTGGTCCTTTTTGTTAGACTATGGTTCCACAGGCATTGGTTGATTGGTTAGCCATTGTTTCAGGACCAACCTAGTGATTACTCAAATCAACGTAAGAGTGAAATTCGTGTGAGAACTTGCGAGCAAGAGTGGGATTTATCATTCCAAAGAGGCCAATCTTGTTCTCATCTCTCACCCATGGAAGCACACTTCCAGCAGGGGTAGATGCTTAGCATGCGGCAAGAGTCAAGAGAGTCTTGATTGTCATATGTCCCACAATAGAACAAGGAAATTCTAACTTGCATAGAATTCTTGCTTACTTACTTACTTACATACTTCTTACTTACTTAGACACCAGGCATGAGTTTACTTTTGGTTGATTGTGAATTGTGCCTCGGATTGTGGTGTTCTTGTCTCTGAATCAGATTCTGGCATCAAGCCCTACTCCAGAAACTTGCACACAAGGATCCAGCCAGTACAGATAGCAGCAATATCTTGGAACCAATACCTTTCAGACAGTACAGGTAGTGCTGACATCTTGGAACTGATAAGCGCCAGACTGTCTTGATGGATTGAGTTGATTTATTAATTGCAAGGTACAGCAAGGATACAGGTCGTTTGGCAAACCGAGTCCATGCTCACCGTTCGCACTACTTCACACTAGTTCCATGTCATCCCACTTTCTCATCCACTCCCTATGCACTCGGGGCAATTTGCAGAGGCTAATGATCCTATAATCCCGCACGACTGTGGAAAGTGGGAGGAAACCAGAGCACCCGGAGGAAACCCACACATTTACAGGGAGAACGTGCAAACGCCACACACACATGAGCACCCGAGGTCAGGATCGAACCGGGGTCTCTGGCACTGTGAAGCAGCAGCTGTAATAGTTGCACCACTGTGCTGCCCAGTGACCTTTCATTGTCTCTGGCATTCAGTGTAATTTAAAAGCCATTAAAGGGTTGACGGTGGACATGCAATGGAAGGCATTTAAAGGTCGCATGGATGAACTACAACAAGTGTTCATCCCAGTTTGGCAAAAGAACAAACCAGGAAAGGTAGTGCATCTGTGGCTAACAAGGGAAATCAAAGGGCTTAATTAGGAAAGGGAAAATAGATTATGAGGGAAAACTGGCAAGGAACATAAAAACAGACTGCAAAAGCTTTTATAAATATGTCAAGAGAAAAAGATTAGTTAAGGCAAATGTAGGTCCCTTGCAGTCGGAAACAGGTGAATTGATCATAGGGAACAAGGAGATGGCAGACCAATTGAACAAATACTTTGGTTCTGTCTTCACTAAGGAAGACATAAACCGTCTGCCGGTAATAGCGGGGGACCGGGGGTCTAAAGAGATGGAGGAACTGAGGGAAATCCAGGTTAGTCGGGAGGTGGTGTTAGGTAAATTAAATGGATTAAAGGCAGATAAATCCCCAGGGCCAGATAGGCTGCATCCCAGAGTGCTTAAGGAAGTAGCCTCAGAAATAGTGGATGCATTAGTGATAATTTTTCAAAACTCTTTAGATTCTGGAGTAGTTCCTGAGGACTGGAGGGTAGCTAATGTAATCCCACTATTTAAAAAGGGAGGGAGAGAGAAAACGGGGAATTATAGACCAGTTAGCCTAACATCGGTAGTTGGGAAAATGCTAGAGTCAGTTATTAAAGATGTGATAGCATTACATTTGGAAAGTGGAGAAATCATCGGACAAAGTCAGCATGGATTTACCAAAGGCAAATCATGTCTGACGAATCTTATAGAATTTTTCGAGGATGTAACTAGTAGAGTGGATAACGGAGAACCAGTCGATGTGTTATATCTGGACTTTCAGAAGGCCTTCGACAAGGTCCCACATAGGAGATTGGTGTACAAACTTAAAGCACACGGTATTGAGGGTTCAGTGTTGAGGTGGATAGAAAATTGGTTGGCGGACAGGAAGCAAAGAGTAGGAATAAACGGGTCCTTTTCGGAATGGCAGGCAGTGACTAGTGGGGTACCGCAAGGCTCAGTGCTGGGACCCCAGTTATTTACAGTGTATATTAATGATTTGGACGAGGGAATTGAATGCAACATCTCTAAGTTTGCGGATGACACGAAGCTGGGTGGCAGTGTTAGCTGCGAGGAGGATGCTAGGAGGCTGCAGAGTGACTTGGATAGATTAGGCAAGTGGGCAAATGCATGGCAGATGCAATATAATGTGGATAAATGTGAGGTTATCCACTTTGGCGGCAAGAACAGGAAAGCAGAGTATTACCTGAATGGTGACCGATTGGGAGAAGGGGAGATGCACCGTGACCTGGGTGTCATGGTGCACCAGTCATTGAAAGCAAGCATGCAGGTGCAGCAGGCAGTGAAGAAAGCGAATGGTATGTTGGCATTCATAGCAAGAGGATTTGAGTTTAGGAGCAGGGAGGTTCTGCTGCAGTTGTACAGGGCCTTGGTGAGACCGCACCTGGAGTATTGTGTGCAGTTTTGGTCTCCTAACCTGAGGAAAGACGTTCTTGCCTTAGAGGGAGTACAGAGAAGGTTCACCAGATTGATCCCTGGGATGGAGGGACTTACATATGAGGAAAGACTAGATAGACTGGGCTTGTACTCGCTGGAATTTAGAAGACTGAGGGGCGATCTTATAGAAACATATAAAATTCTTAAGGGGTTGGAGAGGCTAGATGCGGGAAAATTGTTCCCGATGTTGGGGGAGTCCAGAACCAGGGGTCACAGCTTAAGGATAAGGGGGAAGTCTTTTAGGACCGAGATGAGAAAACATTTCTTCACACAGAGAGTGGTGAGTCTGTGGAATTCTCTGCCACAGAAGGTAGTTGAGGCCAGTTCATTGGCTATAATTAAGAGGGAGTTAGATGTGGCCCTTTTTGCTAAAGGGATCAGGGTGTATGGAGAGAAGGCAGGTACAGGCTACTGAGCTGAATGATCAGCCATGATCATATTGAATGGCGGTGCAGGCTCGAAGGGCCGAATGGCCTACTCCTGCACCTATTTTCTATGTTTCTATGTTTCTATGTTTCTAAAATATTAAGGTAATTAATTTTTTTAAATTAAAAAAACTATTTCAAAAAAGAAAATCAAACATAAAAATTAATAACATCAAAGCATGTAGTAAGTTAATCACTTCTGTCTATGTCTTCTCATATTAGCCATCCCACAGCACTACCACGAAGATGACCAGGAGAGTATCCTTGCTAAGTTGGCCAATATTTTCCCTCGGTCACAATTTCTAAAACAGATTATCTGATTATTATTCTCTTTGCTGTTCATGAGAACTTTCTGTGCACAAATTGGCCACTGCCTTTTCTGCATCACAACAATTAATTTGCTGCATAAATATTGCATGGCCATCAAAAACATGGGATGTTCTGAAATCCCTATGAAGTTGACTATATGAGTACATCTATTTTTCTCTGTCACCTATGAGCCCTAAGGGCAATAATAGCAGTCCCAGTGGTGTCTAGTAGACTCAATATAGACTGGGACTGAATCTAGACTTTCCTGTTTGGTTTGGCTGAGCAATTCAGAAAGCGAACTTACTTGAGTCATTGGAACATGGTTAAAGATTTGCATGGCAAATTATCGCACTAATACCTGTTTCTCTTCCCCCACCTTAGGAAAACTGATGACGGTTGGGACTCTGGACCGTGAGAATCAAGCTGTGTACAACCTGGTTGCAAAAGCATCTGACGGGAGCGGCCTATATTGCGAAGCAGATATCAGCATTGTTCTACAGGATGTGAACGACAACCCTCCCAAATTCTCCGCCTCACAGTATGCGGTATCTGTCTTTGATAACACCACTGTTAAGACCCCTGTGGCAGTTGTCCATGCCAGGGATCCCGATATTGGTAAGTGGATCAATCATTGTGTTTGGTATTGGATTAAGAATCCCAAATAGCAAGTGTCCATATTTGGCTTCGTAAGTCGGCCCTCACTCACCTGTGAAATTCACAAAGGTGGTGCATGTATTGGCTTAAAGTCAATTGGTTTGCTTTTAGCCAAAGAGAGTAATGTAATATGGGTGCCCATAATCTGAAACAAAACAGATACAGCTGGAATCATTTGGCAGGCAAGCTAATATATGTGGAGAGCATAGACAGGCCAACGTTAATGATCCCTGAGAGTTGAGAAAGAGCCAGTCAAACAACTTCCCATATTGCTGCTACACCCTCACAAACGTAAACATCAACTGTCAGGAAACAGGACTGCAATAGTAACGTGAAATTACCCCATTCACTAATGATACCTTGATTATAATAAACAGAAGCAGTAACTTTATCTACCCCCCTCACTTATTTTCCGATTATATTAAAATGCATGTTTACTTATTATTTTTTCTGCTTTGAAGAAGGATCTTCACCTGAAATATTTCTTCTTCCCAGTGTCTCATTAACTATGCAATTCAGACTTATTTATTATTATTACTAGGGGTGTTATACCATTAATGTGCACTGATTCTCAAATCTGTTCATGGCTATGCTGTACCCTTCATTTCACATTCAGGCTAGTCGGGGTCTGACTGAATATATGGGCATTTAACCAATTTGTATTCTGAACCACCAAGGAATAACTAACGATAGACACAAAATGCTGGAGTAACTCAGCGGGACAGGCAGCATCTCTGGAGAGAAGGAATAGGTGATGTTTTGCGTCGAGATCCTTCTTCAGACTCTTGTGATTCTTCAGATTTTGTGATGGGCTATTCTTCAGAGGAATAACCAAAGTCAACTGTATGGCATGCACAACATAGGATAAATCCCAGGCCTTCATTGTCCTTCCTGGCTTAAATGAGAAACCAAGCGCAGACTGGGCGGTCGTTATGCTGAACACCCACGCTCAGTCCGCCTTTGCCCACGCGATCTCCCGGTTGCCAAATAATTTAACATCCCTTCCCATTCCCATATGACCATTCTGTCAGAGTGAGGCCACAAACAAATTGGAGGAATAGCACGTCATAATTCGCTTGGGCAGCTTACAACCCAGTGATATGAATAGTGATTTCTCTAATTTCAAATAACTCCTGCATTCCCTCTCTCTGCGCCCATCCTAGTCATCTTGTCTTTTCCACTGTTCGCATCCATATATTCTTTCGTTATGAACTCTTTCACAGCCAACAATGGACCACACCTTGGTCATGTGAAGAAGGGGCTCGACACCTATACCTTGTCTTTAACTGCTGCCTGACCCGCTGAGCTACGCCAGCATTTTGTATTTAACTTCTTGGCTGGATATTTTAGTTTGCTTTTGGTTGACCTATTTTTTTTTCCATCAATAGGTCGCAATTCGGAGGTCACATACACCTTAGTGGAATCAGCAAATGAGTATTTCTCCATAGATGAACTCTCTGGTGTCATCTACCTGGACAAGTCATTGCACAAGGAGCAGCAGAAAACCTTTAACCTTATTGTTCAGGCCAGAGATCATGGTCTTCCACAGAGCCTGTCTTCATTTGCCACTGTCATAGTTTCAGTCATCGGCATTGAAGAGTTCATCCCTGTCTTTATACAAAGGGAGTATGTCGCCACTGTCCCAGAGGACATGCACAATGGCGAGCAGATACTCAGCGTGTCAGCGTTAACGAGAGATGCCACGAATGATGCGCAGATCCTTTACACCATTATGAATGGCAATGAGCACGGCAAGTTCCGCATTGATTCCAAATCAGGTAAATATACAGGGGTTAACATTTTTTAATTGATCATCATACTGCCGTCATTGGTATAGTACGCAATAGTATTACTCCATCATTGAGCTTGCCATTGTGCTGTGTAAATATTGTTTGTCTTCTTCATAAGTTCATAAGTGATGGGAGTAGAATTAGGCCATTCGGCCCACCAAGTCTACTCCTACTCTACATTCTTGGCTGTACATCAGATAGATTTTATGTGTAGGAAGGAACTGCAGATGCTGGTTTACACCGAAGATGGACACAAAATGCCGGAGTAACTCAGCGGGTCAGGCAGCACCTCTGGAGAAAAGGAGTAGGAGACGTTTCGAGTCGAGACGCTTACTTCAGACTGAGTCTGGGGAGAGGAAAGCTAGGGATATGAACAGGTACAAAGAACAAATGAATGAAAGATATCAAAAGAACAAACCAGAGCCAGCACCCATGATCAAGGAAAGGTGGAGCCCACAATGGTCCATTGTTGGCTGGGAAGAGGTGATAACAAAACAATACAGACTGAAACTAAGCAGGACGACAGTGACACTAGCAGGATGACTAGGGTGGGGAGGGACAGAGAGAGAGAGAGAGAGAGAGAGAGAGGGGGAATGCAAGGGATATTTGAAATTAGAGAAATCAAAATTTATATCGCTGGGATGACATAAAACATAAACATAAGTTTGTTATCAACTCATTATTGACCAAGGGACACCAATAAATGAAGGGCTTGGGGTTATGCAGTAAAATAACACAGTTAAAGAGATAAAGTGCTCAGGTGGCATCTCTGGAGAAAATGGATGGGTGACGTTTCAGGTCGGGATCCTTCTTCAGATTGGAGGACAGGTCAACCAGCCTGAAGCATGACCTTCCCATGTTCTCCAGAGATGCTACCTGACCAGCTGAGTTACTCCAGCACTTTGTTTATTTTTTTTGTAAACCAGCATCTGCACTTGCTCGTGTCTACAAAATAACACGGTTGCTTGTTTCACCAACACGTGGAAAGAATTCTCACTCATTCTTAGGTAGACACAAAATGCTGGAGCAACTCAGCGGGCCCATTCCTTCTCTCCAGAGATGCTGCCTGTCCCGCTGAGTTGCACCAGCATTTTGTTGTCTACCTTCGATTTAAACCAGCATCTGCAGTTCTTTCCCACGCATTCTCTCTCATTCCTTACGTGTATAGACGGGAGAGCATTGTGTCACATGGAGCAAAGCATAGAGCATATCACTTTACTGCAGACTTACCTAAACATTCTGAAGCAGTTCACTGCCTCAGGAAATATATTGTTTTATATTCAGTACTCGACTTTTCTCTTTGAGCTTTGAACACGCAATTAAACCCGGGCAGGGTGTCATTCCAGACCTGGGAACACTTGCACCAACTAAAAGTGTCCATTCTTTTTTGTCTGCCTTGAGTTGCAGTTTGTCAAACATGCAATTAATATGCATCAGTACTTGGATGGCCTAAATATTGCCGCAGGTCGGTTAATAATGTAGAGGAGCCAAAATTTGCTGGGTGTGTAGGAACATATTGCACACTGCCTCTTCTGCAAGTAAAGACAGATTTCTACTTTCTTAAAATTGCTGCCTTTCAGTGAGGCATAACGCCCATGCTCTCTCTGTCAGTGTTAAAGACCATCCTCAAGGAAACACTGTGCAGTCTGAGAAATGTTCCGACTTCCCACTGTAGAGACGAGGCCATATATTAAATGAATGCCACATTCACTCGGACAGTTAGGGGTGGCACGCTTAAGCAGTGGGAGAGTTGCTGCCTTACAGCTCCAGAGACCCTGGGTTCGATCCTGACTATGGGTGCAGAGTTTGTACTTTCTTCCTGTGACTGTGTGGGTTTTATCTGGGAGCTCTGGTTTCCTCCCATATTTCAAAGGCGTGCAGGTTATGTAGTTTAATTGGCTTCCGTAGAATTGTAAAATTGTCCCTAGTGTGTATGATAGTGTTGGTGTACGGGGTGATCGCTGGTCGACGTAGACTTGATGGGTCGAAGAGCCTGTTTCAGCGGTGTATCAGTAAAAACTAAAGTTAACTTTCTGAACTTCGGTACAGTTCACTATATATATGAAAGTACTTTGAGAGGTCCTGAGGGATTTGTTGCTCTTCTTTAAGAATTCAGATTATTTTATAAGTCACACCAGTGGAGTGGAGAAATGGCAGATATTTTTTTTAAATTGTGAAATCTATTGATGTTAATCCTTTCCTAAGAAGATGCCATATCTGTTGCTGTGTTTAGGAGCCATGTACATGAATGGGAGCCTGGACTATGAATCCTGCCCGGAGTATTACCTGTCAATTGATGGCAACAGGAAAGGAAAGCCTTTGCTCAGTGATACAACAACGGTAATCATCAATGTCACAGATGTGAACGACAACCCACCCACGTTTGGCCACAGTGTACATGCTGCCGAGGTCAGCGAGGATGCTCCACTGGGAGAAATGCTCCTTAAAGTAAGTGGAAAAGCAAAACCTTGACAATTTTGCTGTCATCAAATTGTTTTCAGACTGGAGCACATGAAAGAAACTGCTCTTGAAATGTAGCACTGATAATTTATCGCAATAACAACACAATCTATCCTGGTGATAAATTAGTTAGACACCAACTCCACCCCATCTGCCTCAAGCTTATAAACAGCTCGGGTATGTAAGGTCGAGCTATACCATCCTTATTTCTAAGTCCCGTGCCTCCTTCCTGCAGAGAAATCAAATGTCTGATCTGTGAAAGGTCAGATGGAATATTTTAAAGGTAACTTTCAGTTGC
This sequence comes from Rhinoraja longicauda, assembly GCF_053455715.1. Taxonomy (NCBI): domain Eukaryota; kingdom Metazoa; phylum Chordata; class Chondrichthyes; order Rajiformes; family Arhynchobatidae; genus Rhinoraja; species Rhinoraja longicauda. The sequence goes on along the minus strand of NC_135966.1, from coordinate 41,252,044 downwards.
ATAATGAAAATAATCTTCGTGATTCTTGCCAACCCCAACAAGAAAGTTATAATTAAATGTCTGACTGGCGTGAGATATCATTGAAATATCAAACAGCCAACAGAAGACTTGGGGAGAGTTATCAGTTATTATTGTACTCTTGTCAAATGTTTAGAGGTGAATTCAGCCAGTGACTGTAGTGTCTGTGAGCTCACTTGTGCTTCTGCTTGTATAAGAAAAGAAACAGAGTTAGAATTATCACTAAAGGCTGAGGGGGGAATCTCATTGAAACCTACCGGATAATGAAAGATAGAGGAGTCATAGAAAGAGTGTTTCCAATAATGGGAAGAGTCTAGAACCAGAGGGCACAGCCTCAGAATGAAAGGATATACCTTCAAAATGAAGATGAGGAGGAATTTCTATAGCCAGAGGGTGGTGAATTTGTAGAATTCATTGCCACAGATGGCTGTGGAGGCCAAGAAATGTTTAAGGCAGAGGTTGATAGGTTCTTGATTAGGAAGAGCTTCAAAGCTTATGGCTAGAAGATGGCTAGAGAATGAGATTGAGAGGGAAAATAGATCAGCCATGATGGAATGGCAGTGTTGACTCGATGAGATGAATGGGTTAATTCTGCTCCTATGTGTTAAGGTTTTATGTTCTTAAAAACCTTTACTGAAGGTTTTGCTGAATAGGGTAACGATGAGTTGGAGGGCAGCTTCTGAATGTCCATATCTGCAATTATCATCTGGATGCTGCAGCTCTCTAATGGCAGGTGGACCTTCGGTCTGGAGAGAAGGTAACAAAGGATGAACAGTTTCCTATTTGGGCCAGTGTTTAGACCAGTGGGAAGCCATTTGGAGGTGAGGTGCACTATTGAGGCAGGAAAGATGGAGGAGAGCATCATGTGGATAATGCATGTTGGATTGCCAGCAATCTGAACAGAAATTATGTCTGTAGTGATCCCTGTGGTTAAACTCACGGCCTGCATTGTTCTCATATTTCCTCACAGCAAGTGGAGATCTTAATCTCAGTGACGTGAGAGGACGCTGGCGTTGTTTGTTCGCCGCTTCTCACCACTTCTATTTTTGGATTAATTTTGCCGTTTTTAAAAAAAAATCTCAGATTTAAAAAAGTCTGTCTGCTTAAACAAATCCTTCTGCTTGACCTGGTATCATCTGCCCAGCTCTTCCACCGCTGCCTCCGCACCCTTGGACTCCGCACCCTTGGACCTCTCACTCCTGTCTGTGCTCCTGTCTCTGCTGGCTTGGACTGCTCCCCTGTGGGTTACCTGACAGCTAGCGCTGACGTCATCAAATCGCTAACGCTAACGCTAACGCTGACAGCTGCCTGGCTGCCTGCTTGCCTGCTTGCCTGGCTACCTCCTCTGCCTGCACGTCCTCAGCTCCCTATTAACCCTTAGGCTGCTCAGCTTCCTCGGTCCTCATAGGCCTTGCTCTGGATCAGCCTGTTGTGCCTGCTGTGACCTTTTGATCTCTCTGGGCTCTATGCTCCTTCGCTCCTGCCTGGCATGGCACTGAAGTACTTGGCTGCGAGGCTGCTCCAGCTCAACAACCACTCCACTCCGCCATGCATCTCTGCCATCATCAACCACGGACTTCTACGATGACCCAAATACATCCACAGAGGCTCCGGTCACAAGTTTGTCTACTCCCAGACCGGTCACTCCATCCCTGCACTCTGGTCAGCTGATCGGACTTCCACTCGTCCATTACGTCATCGCAACAACGCACACGAGCGTGCCCCCTGTCTACAAGCCCTGGCTAAATCACCCGTGTCCATCCACACCACACAAAGCAACATGAAGCTCACTCTGCTCAACATCCGGTCCCTCAACAATAAAAGCCTCATTCTGAATGACTTCATCCTGGAAAATAAACTGGATTTCCTCTGTCTGACAGAAACCTGGCAACAACCTCTGGATTACCTCCCACTCAACCTCACTACACCCAACGGATACTCCTACATCAATAAACCACGCTCGGAAGGCCGAGGTGGTGGGATTGCCGTAATTCACCGACAGGACTTCAAGATCAACCTCATCTCCATCTCATTTGCTCCTTCATTTGAACACTTGGCTTTCAAACTCTCTGGCCACACAAAATTAGTCATGGCAGTTGTCTACCGCCCTCCCAAACCACACCCATCATTCCTTTCTGACTTCTCTGACTTTCTGACCCAGTTCTGTTCTCTCTCCCCCTCAATCCTCCTCCTCGGTGATTTCAACATCCACATGGACTCCACTGACTCCACAATAACCGCTGACTTCACTGAAATACTCAACTGCTTTAACCTCACTCAACACGTCAATTTTCCCACCCATAACCGTGGACACATTCTGGACCTTGTCTGCTCCACTGGACTAAATCTACATCACCTCTCTGGCTCCGACCCCACCCTCTCTGATCACTTAGCCATCACCATGTCTGTCAACATTCCCACCCCAGCTCCAAAGCAAAAACGCAAAATCAACTTCCGCAAGCTGAACTCTGTTTCACCTACCTCGCTCTCATCCTCCCTCTCTGAAATAATGTCCACCTCTCCCTTCGTTGACCTCCACAGCCCCTCTGACCTCACTGACTACTACAACCGCACTCTCTCCTCCTGCCTCGACCAGCTTGCACCTATAAAAACCAAAACAGTTTCCTTCACCCACTCTGCTCCCTGGTTTACCCCTGAACTCCGCGTGATGAAAACTCATGCCCGCCAACTTGAAAGACTCCGCAACAAAGCAGGTCTCACAATTCACTCCCAAGCCTACAAAGACCACATACAGCACTATAAAGATGCCCTCTCCCGTGCCCACTCCACCTACTACTCTCAAATAATTCACTCTGGCTCCGGAAACCTCAAAACACTCTTCTCTACAATAAACAAACTCCTCAGCCCCCTGGACACCATCTCCCAATCATTCACAGTTGACAAATGCACCACTTTCCTTTCATTCTTCCAAAGCAAAATAGACAACATCTACAGCACCTTAACCACCAACGCACCTGCTCCCCCTCAAACCACCTGCCCCCCCTTATCCTGTCAGCCCCTGCCTCAGTTCTCCCCAATCTCCACCACCGACCTCTCTGACCTCTTCACAGGAATAAAAACTGCCACCTGCTCTCTGGACCCCATCCCCTCCAGCTTTGTCAAGGCCTGCCTTCCTGCTCTCTCTCCACTTATCACTGCAACAATAAACTCCTCCCTGTCCACTGGCATCATCCCGCCATCCCTCAAAATCGCTGCTGTCACCCCCATTCTGAAAAAACCTGGTCTAAACCCTGACACCCCAAACAACTTCAGACCAATCTCCAACCTACCCTTTCTGTCCAAAGTTTTGGAACGTGCTGTAGCTTCCCAACTCAAATACCACCTCTCTACCAATAACCTGTATGAAACTTTCCAATCCGGATTCCGCTCAAACCACTGTATTGAAACTGCGCTCCTCAAAATCACAAACGACATTCTCCTCCTCCGACGCTGGCAACCTCAACATCCTCATCCTACTTGACCTCAGCGCCGCCTTTGACACCATAAATCACTCCATTCTCCTCACCCGACTTGAAACCTCCCTTAACATCATCGGCACAGCCCTATCCTGGTTCAAATCTTACCTCTCTGACAGACACCAGTTCATCTCCATTAACAATTGTAAATCCCCCACCGCTCCTCTCCCCCAAGGTGTCCCCCAAGGCTCAGTCCTTGGCCCCCTCCTCTTCATCCTCTACCTGTTCCCCCTTGGTCAATTAATCCGCCGTCATGGTCTCAACTTCCACTGCTTCGCCGATGATATCCAGCTCCTCATCTCCACCAAGTCAATCTCCCCCACCACACACTCTACACTGACAAACTGCATCACTGAAATAAAATCTTGGCTTCAATCAAACTTCCTCAAACTCAATTGCAACAAATCTGAAATCATCATCATTGGTCCAAAAACGCTCACCAAATCCACCCAAAACTTCATCCTCAACATTAATGGTCTCCCAGTATCCACCTCACCTCACATCCGGAATCTTGGAATCATCCTTGATCAAACCCTCTCCTTCGACAAACACATCAAACACATCACAAAGACAGCCTTCTTCCACCTCAAAAATATTGCCCGTCTCCGTCCATCCCTCTCCTCCACAGCTGCAGAAACCCTCATCCACGCCTTCATCACCTCCCGTCTGGACTACTGCAACAGCCTCCTCTATGGCGCACCCTCAAAAATCATCAATAAACTTCAATACATTCAAAACTCCGCTGCCCGTCTACTCACACACACCTCGATCCGTGACCATATCACCCCCGTCCTTTATAAACTCCACTGGCTCCCCATCCCCCAGAGAATCCAGTACAAAATCCTCCTCATAACATACAAAGCCCTCCATAACCTGGCCCCATCCTACCTGACCGACCTCCTCCACAGGCACACTCCCACCTGCACCCTCCGCTCTGCCGCTGCCAATCTCCTATCCCCCCACATCCGGACCAAACTCAGATCCTGGGGGGACAGGGCTTTCTCCATCGCTGCTCCCACCCTATGGAACTCACTACCCCAAACCGTTAGAGACTCCTCCACACTCACCACATTCAAAACATCATTGAAGTCTCACCTGTTCAGTACTGCCTTCAACCACTGAAGGTCACCTCACCTTCTGTTTCCTTTCTCTGTTCATTTATTTATTTACTTATTTATCTATTTATTCATTTCCCTATGTTCTCATAATCTCTGTAAAGCGTCTTTGAGTATATGAAAAGCGCTATATAAATAAAATGCATTATTATTATTATTATTATTAAGCGGTGTTTTACTATTGACTCAAAGATCAGAAAGATTTTGTTATCACAGCACCTCGTATTTTTCTCATATTCTCTCAAAGCGTAGTAGAGGACCATTGAGCCATTGGCGTGTGTTTTTATTCCATTTTTTGAACACATTGAAAATCTTCTGTTGTGTTTTCTCAGGTGACGGCTTCTGACAAGGATGGACCCCTTAACAATCTGATCCATTACTCAATAGTTAATGGAGATCATAACCAACATTTTACTATTGACTCGAAGAATGGGGAGATTTTGTTATCACAGCATCTTGACAGGGAGGAGGTATGTACAAAGACATTGTAGCGGCCAGCTTCTCGTCTATATCAAAATGGCCGAAGTGCTGAGAAATCGAAGCAATAAGCCAATGTCCTCCCAAGGGAATAGGCGCAAGGAAAGATTCATTGCTAGTCTGGTTGAGAATATTGCCCTTTTGGAACAGGTTGTAGACCTCATCAGAATAGTCCTCACGGGCGGCACTGTGGTGCAGCTAGTAGGGCCGCACCCTCACAACACCAGAAAAAAGCTGACCTTTACGCACTTTATGAAAGAAATATGTTGGCCACCATAAGAGGGATTTGGTTCAAAGTATTCTTGCTACTGCGGGTCGGATCCTGACCTCGGGCGATGTCTGTGTTTGCACTTTCTCCCTGTGACTGCGTGGGTTTCCTCTGGGTGCCCCGGTATCCTGCAACATCACAAAGACACAGATAGACACAGAATGCTGGAGTAACTCAGCAGGACAGGCAGCATCTCAGGAGAGAAGGAATGGGCGACGTTTCGGGTCGAGACCCTTCGTTAGTCTGAAACTCCGGAGATGCTGCCTGTGCCGCTGAGTTACTCCAGCATTTTGTGCCTATCTTCGATTTAAACCAACATCTGCAGTCGCCTCCCTGCACATCCCAAAGACGTGCAGGTTTGTGGGTTTATTGGCCTCTGTAAATTGACCCAATTGTGCAGGCAGCGGATGTGGGATAACATAGAACTAGTGTAAACAGGTGATGGATGGCCAGTGAGTACTCAGTGGGCCAAATGGCCTGTTTCCATGCTGTATCTTTCAATCAATAAATTAATTTAAACCTTGCAATGGGCTGGAAGAATTTTTCTTCTATCTTACATCAGGATTCAAAAGATAAGCAAAAGGATTTGATCAAGGTTTCTTTTTGGCAAATTGTGACAGGTAAAGGGATAGGAAACTCCCCTCGGTCTGATCTTTGTGTTTACTGAAGAATGTACATGATTGCCATGTATTATTAGCCAATATTCCATTATTTCATTTTTTTTAAATTTATGAGTATTCTTCATCGTGTCATGGCAAAATTGATGTCTTTTGAAGCTACATGAGCATGGAAATACTTGACTTGATGTGACTCTCACTTTCTTTGCACTTTTTTAAAATATATACAGCATCTTAGGTGCAAAACTCATTTATTATTTATTAGTTTTTATTGGTTTTTATTGATATTGGTACTTATTGTGTTGGTTCCTATGTCTGTGCGATTGTTTTTGGAAGGTTTGCACTGTCGCACTGTTTCAGATGTAGCACTTCTAATTTCGTTGTACTGTTCGTACAATGACAATAAAGGCATATTATTATTATTATTATTATTATGGCTTACATATCCAAACGTATCTTCGGAATAGGGCGATAAATTATCCTCCCCCATTCACCAGGACATTTTGCTTCAGTGTTGAGGTCATTATGCAAATGTTATTGTCAAGGGCAGTGGATTAAATTCTACTGATGGAAGTTCCTACTGTAATTTTGAAAGCTGGTGTTTATGCGCTTTAAGAAAAAATATGTTGATCGTCATCCTAGACATGTTGAGAACAATCCCAACATTTGTCCCCTCCCCGAGTGTATCTCAACTAAATCAGCTCAGACTAATAAAACTGAGAAACATTTCATCACGTTACAGAACATTATCACAGCATTATCGCAGCACTCAGAGGATTCAGGTACAACATACCATTGAAATGACATTTGGACAGGTATAGTGTTGCAGTGGTAAAGTTGCTGTCTTACAGCACCGGAGACCCGGGTGCGATCTTTACGACGGGTGCTGTCTGTATGGAGTTTGTATGTTCTCCCTGTGACCATGTGGGCTTTTTCCGGGTGGTTTCCTCCCACACTCCAAAGACGTGAAGGATTGTTAGTTCATTGGATTTTGTAAATTCCTTTAGTATGTAGGATGTGAAATTGAGATTACATAGAACTAGTGTGAACAGGTGATGGTTGGTCAGCGAGGTCTCGGTGGGCCTCTAAACTCAACATGAATGGAAACAGTTCAGAGGGACCTGGGTCAAATATGGGCAGACGGGGGACAAGGCTAAATGGGCATCTTGGTTAGCATGGATGAGATGGGTCGAAGGTTCTGTTTCTGAGCTATATGACTTTATGATTCCTTTGTTTCAACAGCATGGTAGAAATATAGTACAAGTATTTGACAATTATATTTTTATAACTGCAACTTATTCCAAGACATGTGTTGTGCTCTTTCCCTAGATATCCAGTTACTCCTTGGTTGTCCGGGCCACGGATAATGGCGTGCCCCCACTGTCCAGCGAGACCACTGTAAACCTCCAGGTGATAGATGTGAATGATAATCCACCCACGTTTTTTCAGTTCAACTACAGTGTGGTTATTCAGGTAGGATTAATGTCTCACGGTTGCAACTTCAATGAAAGAAGTACATAATTGCCTAGAAATTGGATACATTTGCTGGTCTGGAGCAGAATCCCTCTATTTTCAATCATTTGCACGCATTCTTGACATTAATTCACCATGGATGGGGCATTTCCATGCATCATTCAAACTAATTTCAGGTTTTATTTGCACTTCATATTCCGGAGAAGCATAGCTACAGCATGGAAAATGATCATTTGTTCCGTTAAGTCCGCATCATCTCTCTATATTGGTAACCTGTATGTGCCAGCCAGTCCCCCAGAGTAGATCCCAGAGCTCTAATTCATGAGATACCATTGGGCTTGTTCCAAAATGCACCGTCCCCATCTTACCACATCTCTGTTTTCCATATCCACCTACATTTTCCAAGACAGTACCACAAATGCATGGTGGCACGGTGGCGCAACGAGAGAGTTGTTGCCTCACAGTACCGGAGACCCGGGTTCAATCCTGACTACGGGTGCTGTCTGTACAGAGTTTGTACGTTTTCCCCGTGACCTGCGTGGGTTTTCTCCAAGATCTCCAGTTACCTCCCACACTCCAAGACGTACAGGTTTGCAGGTTAATTGGCTTGGTGTAAATGTAAAATTGTCCCTAGTGCATGCAGGGTAGTGCTAATGTAGTGCTAGTGCAGCGGGGATCGCTGGTCGGTGCGGACTGAGCTGGTCGAGTGCTGTATCACTAAACTAAACTAAACTACACTAAAATGCACCTGATCCCTTTACTGATCCAATGCGTTGTGCAGCATCTGCCTGTCAGACAGGCAACTGCTCTCTATGAAATACATAGGTTGGATTTTAATACTTCTGGAGAGAACACACTTGTGGCTTTTTAATGTAGCATTATCACTATTCACAGCACCTATTTAGCAAACCAGAATAATTAAAGCCCAATTTCTAGGCAATGCATTTTATCACTGACAAAGTACTAATACCTTGCATTTATATGGCAATTTTAAACATAATAAAACATCCCAAAGCTTGGTGCTGTAATATTAGCGTGCAGTTACGTCACAACAAGCCATCCGTTTGGATAGTTGATCAAAATGTTTTTTAGACAAAGAAATAGGTATTAAGGATTGTCTTAAAGGAGGTAGATAACGAAGGAGAATAAGGGAGAAATTTGCAAAGGACACAACCCAGGCAGATGCAGATGAAGACACAGCCGAGAGTGGAATGAAGAAAGTTAGGATGGGCGGAATTTTGAGAACTGGAGTGATCAGGAGGTTTGTAGGCTACAGGAGGTTAAAGACCTTGTAGAGATTTGAAACTAAAGTTAAGAATTGTAACATTGAGGTGCTGCCAGACTCCAAGCCTTTGCAGTTTGGCAAGTTGTATTGATGGGTTATAGGAGCAGCACGTTAAGGACACTTTAAAGCTGAGCGCATCACTCAGCAAGTTTCCTTCACTCTACCAGTGTACCCTTTGTATATTGTAGATTTAACCTGCCCGAAACATTGATCTACAATTTTGGCGTCTGTGCTACGCTTGGGTGGTCATTTAACAAGTACAGATTTGCAACAAATGTGCACAAGAAACAAAATAAACTTAAATCAGCTTAAAATTACAAACTAAAAACTGAAGATTAAGTAATTGAAAGGGAAGAGTTGGCAAGGTGTTTGGGGAGAACTTCTCATATTCAACCACGACGGAAATTCAGAGAGAGAATTGTAAAACCGGGATAGACACAAAATGCTGGAGTAACTCAGCGGGTCGGGCAGCATCTCAGGAGAGAAGGAATGGGTCTCGACCAGAAACGTCACCCATTCCTTCTCTCCTGAGATGCTGCCCGACCCGCTGAGTTACTCCAGCATTTTGTGTCTACCTTCGATTTCAAACCAGCATCTGCAGTTTTTTTCCCTACACTGTAAACCAGGGTTGCTGACTTTGAACCAGCTGTAATCAGACAGTACAAACCTGACTGGTTGCATTCCTAATTTAGTACAAACATGAGGTGCAAAATGTGGGCAGCATCTGTTCCAAGCTTTTGATCTGTTCTCCTTATATTGCTGAAATGTCAACATCAATGAAGCAACACTGACCAATTTTTGATAAAGATACCACAATGCAGAGGGACCTTGGAGTGCAGGTACATAGTTCATTGCCAGTGGTATCACAGATAGATTGGATGGTGAAGAGGCTTTTGGTACATTGGCCTTCTTCTGTCAGTGTATTGAACATAGAAGTCAGCACATTATATTATAGTTTTACATGTGAGGCCATATTTGGAGTATTGTGTTCAGTTTTGGTCACCCTGGCATAAGGAAAGATGTCATGAAACTGGAAAAAGCACAGAGATTTATGAGGATGTTGCTAGGATTTGAGGGCCTGAGCTGTAAGGAAAGGTTGGGTCGGCTTGGATTTTATTCCTTGAAGTATAGGAAGCTGAGGTGTTATCTTATAGAGGTGTATAAAACCATACGGGGAATCGGGTCAGGGAAACCAGAATCAGACTATGTAGGTGTAAGATGTAAGGAAGGACAGGATTTAACAGCAATCCAAGAATCAACTGTTTCACTCAGAGGGTGCTGGGTATATGGAATGAGCTGCCGGAGGAGGTAGTTGAGGCAGGTACTGTAACTGGATTTAAAAACCACTTGGACAGGTAGATAGATCAGTAGGAAAGGCTTAGAGGTATAAGGGCCAAATGCAGACAAATGGGACTAGTTTAGATGGGGCATCTTGGTTGGTCGGCATGGCAAGTTGGGCTGAAGGGCCTTTTCCCATGCGGTGTGACTTTTATGGCTGTGATACCGATCAAAGAAACTGCAGACTATAAATTGTTTCTCCATTCTCAGGAGAACGAGCCTATTGGCTCAGGTGTACTGCAACTGTTGGTGATAGACAGAGACACTGCCATCAATGGACAGCCATTCCTTTTTACTATCACCGCTGGCAATGAGGATAACAACTTTCACATCGACCAACATGGACTGTTGAAGACCCAGGCACGTCTCCTACAGAAAGTGAGAGAGCAGTACATTCTACAGGTCCAGGTAAGTTAACCACGACATTCTACATTCTGCTTCATCCTTTCCTACAGCACAAAGTGTTAAGGTAAAATCAAAGGAACGTCTGGTTCCAATGAAGTTAGGTGTCATTTCATCATATCAGTTTTTAAGAACGATGAATGATGAAGAATGATTATATTCCCTCATGATCCTGCGCTGCTGGTGCTGAATAAACAGAGGGCAATCTCCATTGTTCGACACTCCTGGCAGTACATTGACTCATGCCATCGGATCCTTTGAGATACAACGGCAGATTATTTCTACTGCAGCAAGCAGCATACCTGCAACCTGTTCAGACACATCCCTAACTAACCCTGGCATTATTACAACACAACAAACAATGCACCATTCATCTGCCTCCTTACTTAAGATCTTGCCTCATTCTTGCACATAAAATTATCTCATTAGTACAGATATGTCTTTCTGAAAACAGATTATTTCAGTAACAGGTACAATACAACTATGATTTATACTTCTAGGAACCCCTTTCACTAAAATGTCTACTGGCTGGAGCACTGTGAATGGGAAGGGATTATAGGCTGGGTTATGACATTAGATAGATTCTGTTGATTTACCAAATGAAAGCCTCAAATAGTTGGGTACTGCCTGGCTTTGGCACAGGTTCTGCACTGTTATCCAGATTGCTTATTCACTAAATCCGGCCCGTCCTAATTTCAGCAAAGATAAGGAAGTGAGCATTGATGAGGCTTGTATACATTGGAATTTAGACGGTTGAGAGGGGATCTTATCGAAACATATAAGATTATTAAGGGGTTGGACACGTTAGAGGCAGGAAACATGTCCCCAATGTTGGGGGAGTCCAGAACAAGGGGCCACAGTTTAAGAATAAGGGGTAGGCCATTTAGAACGGAGATGAGGAAACACTTTTTCAGTCAGAGAGTTGTAAATCTGTGGAATTCTCTGCCTCAGAAGGCAGTGGAGGCCAATTCTCTGAATGCATTCAAGAGAGAGCTAGATAGAGCTCTTAAGGATAGCGGAGTCAGGGGGTATGGGGAGAAGGCAGGAACGGGGTACTGATTGAGAATGATCAGCCATGATCACATTGAATAGTGGTATTTATTCACAAAATGCTGGAGTAACTCAGCAGGTCAGGCAGCATCTCAGGAGAGAAGGAATGGGTGACGTTTCGGGTCGAGACCCTTCTTCAGACTGAATAGTGAATACTTCACATTGAATAGTGGTGCTGGCTCAAAGGGCTGAATGGCCTCCTCCTGCACTTATTGTCTATTGTCTATTGATGCAATGATATATTAAAAACTCTGCGCTTTCTTCAGGTGACAGACAATGGTTGGCCACCTTTGTCATCCTCGTCCTTTATAAATATCCGGGTGATCAAGGAGAGTCGGTACCCTCCGTCTGTGCAACCGCTGCAAGTCTTCATTGTTACCACAAGCAGCAAGTTCCCAGGAGGATTCATTGGAAAAATCCACGCAACGGACCTCGATCTACACGACACTCTCACCTACAGCATGGTCCCGGGCTTCGGCCTGAATAACATGTTTGCCATTGGCAGCACAGATGGCAAAGTGCTGGCACAGCAGGCCTTGGAGACGGGGCACTACCTGTTCAATGTCAGTGTCTCCGACCGAAAGTTCATCACCACGGTGGAGGCACAAATACACGTCATGCATGTGACGGCAGATACGCTAGACCAGGCCATTCTGGTGGAGCTGGCCCAGGTTACACCAGAGAGGTTCATCAGTGAACACTGGTGGAACTTTCGGAGATCCCTGGCAGGTCTCCTCCAGGTTCGCAAGAACTTCATTGACCTCATCAGCTTGCAGCCAGCTCAAGGCTCACCCAACCTGGATGTGCTCCTGGTGGTAAAGAAGTCAGAAGAGTCCTTCTATGAACCCAGCGTTCTGAAGGAGAAGTTCATCTCCTCTGCTGCGGATTTGGAGAGGAAGGGTGAAGTTCACATTGTTAGAGTGGCTCACCACTGTTCTGATTACTACTGCCCCCAAGAGCACTGCCAAGGAAACTTTCAACTGGACATGGGAAATGTGTTCACATACACCACCGCCATTCTGAGCTTCATCATACCTCGCTACCTGCACCATCGCACCTGCTCATGTAATGGTAAGATATTTTTGCATGAAAATTAAATCAAAGATTCCCGTCCATTTTCTTCTGTTTATCCTCTTCTATGGAGGATGCCAACCATAGGTCGGTGGTTACAGTGCCTTCTGAGAATCAGTGGGTCCCCACACATATACATGAGCACACAACCTTGCAATTCAGTGCACTGTTGAGACAAGGGTGCATTCCCCAAGTGATGTTGGAAGGTTATCCCATGACGAATATCATTAACACATTGCCTGGCCATTTAACTCCATGGAATCTTGCATAAACTTCCCTTTACAATGATAGAGTCAATGATAGAGCACAGTTTAGTTTAGTTTAGTTTAGTTTAAAGATACAGGCTTTTCAGCCGACTGAGTCCCCACCGACCAGCGATCCCCGCACATTAACACTATTCTACACACACTAGGGATAATTTACATTGAGACCAAGCCAATTAAACTAGGTTAATTGGCTTGGTCTCAATGTAAATTGTCCCTAGTGTGCGTAGGATAGTATTAATGTGCGGGGATCGCTGGTCGGTGCGGACTCAGTCGGCCGAAAAGCCTGTATGTCTTTGGAATGTGGGAAGACCAAACATCTTTGGAGTATGGGAGGAAACCAAAGAAAATCCACGTCGTCATGGGGAGAACGTACAAACTCCCTACAGACAGCACCCGTAATTGGGATCGAACTCGGGTTTCTGGCGCTGTAAGGCAGCAACTCTACCGCTGCGCCACCGTGCCGCACACAGTAATCCATGCTGACCAAGCTAGCCCATCTAATCTAGTCCCATTTCCTCACTTAAAAAATAATAAAAAATAACCGTTAAAAAAACTGCCAGATTACGCTATCATTCTTTCTTTGAGTAGAGTCCTGCAATTAAAAATCCAGCAAAACGGCATTATGATATTCCTTTGGGGAGATCGTATGATTTGGCCTAATCCAGCCTTTAGCTATCATCCATGCACATATGTACCACCTCGCTGGGCTCCACGCCTGGCAATTAGGAGCAGGAAATCCTGCTGGATGTTTCCTTCTATATTCCAAAGATCCCGAAAGGCTTCCTTGACTGTCATTTAATAAATCCTAGGATCTGTATCATCTACCCGATTCAGAAATACCAACTGAGAATTATGAGGGCTCCAAAATAAAGAAAGAGGCAGCCTAAAATATGACTGATGAAAATCAAGAACCCGCAGTCTCTGCAACTCTAAAATGAAAACAGAGAAGGCTGGGAACACTCAGAGATTTGGATTGCAGCCATTGAAAAAAGCACGAGTTGATGAGTCAGCAAAACACAAAGTGCTGGAGGAACTCAGTGGGTCAGGCAGCTTCAGTGGAGGGAATGGACAGGTGACATTTCAGGTGGGGCCTCTTCTTCAGGCAGTTAATGATTCAGGTTGAAAATCTTTCCTCAGAACTGACAAAAAGCATTTCAATCATAAACGTTAACTATTTCTCTTTCTACTGACGCTGCCTGATCCGCTGAGTTTTTCCACAATTTTCTGTAAAGTCTGATTATCACGACTAAAGAGACGAATATATGTTCAGCAAAGAAAAAAACTGCACACATGTTGTTTGAAAACGGTTTGTATTAGTGATTCACGCTTCAGTTTGCCAGCAGATCCGTGCACTGCCTTTCAATGCTGACTAGTGGAATTCATTCAGTTACAATCCCATCTATGTAATGTAGCGTATCTAAACACACCTGCAGAACAGGAGCTACACCTTGTCTTGTTCCTGTGACCCAGGGAATTAACTAAGATTCTTGTCTTATTAAATGCTTAAGTCTCCTTGATTCCTTCCAGTCTGCTCTGTGTTCTCAAACAAACCATCCATTCTTTCAATACTGAGTTACAGCATGAAAACAGGCCCTTCCACCCAACTAACCCACGCCAACAAACGTAGCCCATCTACACTAGTCCCACCACCTGTGTTTCGCCCATATCCCTCTAAAATTATCCCATCCATGCACCTGTCTAAATGCTTCTTAAATGTTGCGTTAAATTAAATATTATTTTTTGTCCCCTGCTCTGCCAACAGTTGCTGCTGGTGTAGACATTAGCCCAGGTCTCTGAAACCACCTCTGTTAGTTTGCCACCTACCTCCCTGACTTCAGTTGCCTCAGTAGGACCCTGATTTTCACCTCCAGTTTTCTCTGAACCAATTCTCTTTCTCATTCTCTCCTTCCCACCATTTCCCCCAGTCTATGCCTCTTAGACTAACCATCCTTTGAGCCAATTTAAGATCCATAGAACATAGAACAGTGCAGCACAGGAACGGCCCTTCAGCCTACAATGTTTATGCCGAACATAATGCCTAGTTAAACTGATATCATCTGCTTGTGCATGAACCATATCGCTCTACGCCCTGCGATTCCATGTGCCTCTCCAAGAACCTCTTCAACACCACTCTGCCCCCACCACCACAGTGTGCCCCAAGCCCCCACCACTCTCTGTGCCCACCACATCTCCATCAAACTTCCCCCCTCCCATGTGTTATTCATTTCCACCCTGGGTAAAATGTTCTGACTGTCTATCCTATCTGTGCCTCTCATAATTTTACATACTTCTATCAAGTCTCCCCTCGACCACTGGCATTCCGGAGAGAACAATCCAAGCCTGTCAAACCTCTCCCTATAGCTAAAAACCTCTAATCTAGGCAGCAACTTCCTCTACATTCTCTCCAAAGCCTCCACATCGTTCCTGTAATGGGACGACCAGTACTGCATGCTGTACTCCCAATGCGGCCTGACCAAAGCCCTATAGACTCTCCCCGGAAATATGTTGGTGATATATGATTTATTTCAAACATAACCAAACTGTATGCTCAATTTGCACAAGTGTTATTAGCTCTGTTTCACATCCGAGGCAGTTTTGCAAGCAGTATATAGGTCTTGCTGGCCCAGCACTAACGTCATGCCTTCACCCAATACTTCATTACAACGGTTACTTTCTTTTCTTCTTGATCACCTGGGGGCGAGCATTAAAATGGATGTTCACTTTAACCAATGGAAACCATGCCAATCCACTGACACGACTGTTATTACACAAGGAAACTGTGTATAGTATGCCATAAAGCAGAAGATTTTCAGAATTATGTTATTCTTTAATCACTATTACACAACGGACATCCAGTTCTGAGCTGTATGGCTTCAATACAGAATTATACAGCACAAAATGAGACCATTAATTCCATTATGGCTATGACAGCAGGAGTAGGCCATTCGGCCCTTCGAGCCAGCACCACCATTCAATGTGATCATGGCTGATCATTCTCAATCAGTACCCCGTTCCTGCCTTCTCCCCATACCCCCTGACTCCACTATCCTTAAGAGCTCTATCTAGTTCTCTCTTGAATGCATTCAGAGACTTGGCCTCTAATACGATACCTCCAATGCTACAATGCGATACGATAGAACTTTATTTATCCCAGGAGGGAAATTGATCTGCCAACAGTGATAAAGCACAAGACACATGAAACATAAAATCAAAGTAATGAGTGGAAAGGATTGAGGATGTGCAAAGATTGAGGTGGAAGGGGGTGAGGGGGCTAATTAGTGTGTGCTAATTATTTGAAAGAACCATTCAATTAGTCACAATTTGCTAATATTTCTCTGTAACTGTAATATTTATTCTTTTCAGGTACATGTTTCAGGTACAAACACAGGACTCATGAAGGTTTCATGTCCGCTTTTTTATATCTTTTCAGTCAGGGCATTTCAGATTATAACACCATGCTGTATTTAATGAAGAAAAAAAGTCTCTTGAATGGTGAACAGTTAGGTTCAAGACTTTTATTCAATGTACAACTTTTGACATAATTATCAGACCTGCAACAAAGTATACCGGCTAAAGTTTCGCTGATGGTCTAAATCTCTTTTGTTAGCTTCAGGGAGCTCATGTGGTATTTGGTCAAACTCTATGTGTATATGGAATCATCAGACTTTGTTGTTGAATAGACACTCATACCACTAGCAGGGTCCAAAAAAAAAATAACATTAACCATCAGTTAGCAATCAAACTCCTTAACATTTTAAGAGGTTCAGAGTTTTTCTTGGGAATTTAGAAACCAATGTGTATTGCAATCAGCCACAGCAAATATCTGAACTTCAGCAGTTGTCCAGATAAGCCAACACTCATCCAATGCATTCTTATTAATGGTGTTCACGGAATCAGAGAATGGTAATAGTGCAGAGGGGGCCATTCAGCTCATTGAATCCATGTAGAGTAATCTCTTAGTAGAGTAATCCAGTCCTATTCCCGATTTTGCATCGTTATTCTCTCTCAATTGACTATCCATCCTCCTTTTGAATGTACTGATTGATCTTGCTTCCACCACCTCTACAGCCAGTGAATTCCAGATCATATCTCTCTTTGATGAAAAAAACTGTTTTATTTCTCCTACCTCTTGTAACTATTGCAAATATATATATATATATATACATATATTACAGTGTAGCGTAGAAACATAGAACAAAGAAAATAGGTGCAGGAATAGGCCATTCTGCCCTGCGAGCCAGCACCGCCATTCACTATGACCATGGCTGATCATCCAAAATCAGTACCCCATTCCTGCTTTTTCCCCATATCCCTTGATTCCATTAAACCTAAGAGCTATATCTAACTCTGTTAGATGAACTCCAAAGTGTGGAGTCATGCATTTTGGTAGTAGGAATAAAAGCATGGACTATTTTCTAAATGGGGAGAGAATCCAGAAATCAGAGGTGCAAAAAGACTTGGGAGTGCTGGTGCAGGATTCTCAAAAAGTTAATTTGCAAGTCAAAGGAAGGCAAAAGCAATGCTAGCATTTATTTCAAGAGGACTAGAATACAAAAACAGGAATGTGATGCTTCGGCTCTACAAGGCGCTGGTCAGGCCACATTTGGAGTATTTTGAGCAATTTTGGGCCCCATATCTGAGGAAGGATGTGCTGGCTCTGGAAAGGGTCCAGAGAAGGTTTACAAGAATGATTCCAGAAATGAATGGGTTAACGTATGATGAGCATTTCATGGAACTGGGCCTCTACTCGATATAATTTAGAATGAAGACCTCATTGCAACTTACCAAATAGTGAACGGCCTGAATAGATTGGATGCAGAGAGGATGTTTCCACGAGAATTAAAGGACGTTCCTTTAGGATGATGAGGAGGAATTTCTTTAGTCAGAGGG
This sequence comes from Rhinoraja longicauda, assembly GCF_053455715.1. NCBI lineage: Eukaryota > Metazoa > Chordata > Chondrichthyes > Rajiformes > Arhynchobatidae > Rhinoraja > Rhinoraja longicauda. The sequence goes on along the minus strand of NC_135966.1, from coordinate 41,234,298 downwards.
TGGTGAATCTGTGGAATTCTTTGTTCACTTCTACCACCTATCCTCTCATCCTTTATCGCTCCATGGAGAACAATCCCAGCATCTGCATTCTAAACTCATAGCTGAAATCTTGCATCCATGGAACCACTCTAGTAGATCTAATTCGGCGGCACAGTGGTGCAGCAGTAGAGTTGCTGCCTTACAGCGAATGCAGCACCGGAGACTCAGGTCCTGACTACGGGCGCCGTGTGTAAGGAGTTTGTACCTTCTCCCCGTGATCTGTGTGGGTTTTCTCCGAGATCAGCTTGTACTGGAGCCTACCAGGGAGAAGGCAATTCTGGATTTAGTGTTGTGTAATGATCCTGATCTGATAAGGGGACTAGAGGTAAAAGAGCCATTAGGAGGCAGTGATCACAACATGATAAGTTTTACTCTGCAAATGGAAAGGCAGAAGGGAAAATCGGAAGTGTCGGTATTACAGTATAGCAAAGGGGATTACAGAGGCATGAGGCAGGAGCTGGCCAAAATTGATTGGAAGGAGGCCCTAGCAGGGAAGACGGTAGAACAGCAATGGCAGGTATTCCTGGGAATAATGCAGAGGTTGCAGGATCAATTTATTCCAAAGAGGTGGAAAGACTCTAAGGGGAGTAAGAGACACCTGTGGCTGACAAGGGAAGTCAGGGACAGCATAAAAATTAAGGAGAGGAAGTATAACATAGCAAAGAAGAGTGGGAAGACAGAGGATTGGGACTCTTTTAAAGAGCAACAAAAGTTAACTAAAAAGGTAATACGGGGAGAAAAGATGAGGTACGAGGGTAAACTAGCCAATAATATAAAGGAGGATAGCAAAAAAAATTTTAGGTACGTGAAGAGGAAAAAAATAGTCAAGGCAAATGTGGGTCCCTTGAAGACAGAAGCAGGGGAATTTATTATGGGGAACAAAGAAATGGCAGACGAGTTAAACCGTTACTTTGGATCTGTCTTCACTGAGGAAGATACACACAATCTCCCAAATGTTCTAGGGGCCGGAGAACCTAGGGTGATGGAGGAACTGAAGGAAATCCGCATTAGGCAGGAAATGGTTTTGGGTAGACTGATGGGACTGAAGGCTGATAAATCCCCAGGGCCTGATGGTCTGCATCCCAGAGTACTTAAGGAGGTGGCTCTAGAAATAGTGGAAGCATTGGAGATCATTTTTCAATGTTCTATAGATTCAGGATCAGTTCCTGTGGATTGGAGAATAGCAAATGTTATCCCACTTTTTAAGAAAGGAGGGAGAGAGAAAACGGGTAATTATAGACCAGTTAGTCTGACATCAGTGGTGGGGAAGATGCTGGAGTCAATTATAAAAGACGAAATTGCTGAGCATTTGGATAGCAGTAACGGGATCATTCCGAGTCAGCATGGATTTACGAAGGGGAAATCATGCTTGACAAATCTACTGGAATTTTTTGAGGATGTAATTAGGAAAATTGACAAGGGAGAGTCAGTGGATGTGGTGTACCTCGACTTTCAGAAAGCCTTCGACAAGGTCCCACATAGGAGATTAGTGGGCAAAATTAGGGCACATGGTATTGGGGGTAGGGTACTGACATGGATAGAAAATTGGTTGACAGACAGAAAGCAAAGAGTGGGGATAAATGGGTCCCTTTCGGAATGGCAGGCAGTGACCAGTGGGGTACCGCAAGGTTCGGTGCTGGGACCCCAGCTATTTACGATATACATTAATGACTTAGACGAAGGGATTAAAAGTACCATTAGCAAATTTGCAGATGATACTAAGTTGGGGGGTAGTGTGAATTGTGAGGAAGATGCAATAAGGCTGCAGGGTGACTTGGACAGGTTGTGTGAGTGGGCGGATACATGGCAGATGCAGTTTAATGTAGATAAGTGTGAGGTTATTCACTTTGGAAGTAAGAATAGAAAGGCAGATTATTATCTGAATGGTGTCAAGTTAGGAGGAGGGGGAGTTCAACGAGATCTGGGTGTCCTAGTGCATCAGTCAATGAAAGGAAGCATGCAGGTACAGCAGGCAGTGAAGAAAGCCAATGGAATGTTGGCCTTCGTAACAAGAGGAGTTGAGTATAGGAGCAAAGAGGTCCTTCTACAGTTGTACCGGGCCCTGGTGAGACCGCACCTGGAGTACTGTGTGCAGTTTTGGTCTCCAAATTTGAGGAAGGATATTCTTGCTATGGAGGGCGTGCAGCGTAGGTTCACTAGGTTAATTCCCGGAATGGCGGGGCTGTCGTATGTTGAAAGGCTGGAGCGATTGGGCTTGTATACACTGGAATTTAGAAGGATGAGGGGGGATCTTATTGAAACATATAAGATAATTAGTGGATTGGACACATTAGAGGCAGATAACATGTTCCCAATGTTGGGGGAGTCCAGAACAAGGGGCCACAGTTTAAGAATAAGGGGTAGGCCATTTAGAACGGAGATGAGGAAGAACTTTTTCAGTCAGAGGGTGGTGAAGGTGTGGAATTCTCTGCCTCAGAAGGCAGTGGAGGCCAGTTCGTTGGATGCTTTCAAGAGAGAGCTGGATAGAGCTCTTAAGGATAGCGGAGTGAGGGGGTATGGGGAGAAGGCAGGAACGGGGTACTGATTGAGAGTGATCAGCCATGATCGCATTGAATGGCGGTGCTGGCTCGAAGGGCTGAATGGCCTACTCCTGCACCTATTGTCTATTGTCTATTGTCTATCTTCGGTTTCCTCCCACACTCCAAAGACGTACAGGTACGTAGGTTAATTGGCTGGGCAAATGTAAAAAAAATTGTCCCTAGTGGGTGTAGGATAGTGTTAATGTGCGGGGATCGCTGGGCGGCGCGGACCCGGTGGGCCGAAGGGCCTGTTTCTGCGCTGTGTCTCTAAATCTAAATCTAAATCTAATTCCCTTTCTCATTATTGGGTTTGTGTTTTGGCATAAGTAGGAGCAGAACTTCTGAACCCAGGTTCTTGCTGAAGTCATTAGGATGTTAAGTTACCTGATGGTCTGCAGGTCTGGAGACTGCCCAGTAGCACTCTGAACTTGCAGTCCCTCAGGTACATGCAGCACATTCCGCATAACTATCACCTTGCACTCGACAACACCTGAAATCATAAGATCTCCCGTCAGGAAGAGAGCTAAACCAGATGTTTTCTACAGGAAACAATCTGACATGTATTTCCGAGACCCCGCGTTTTGTAAAAATATATAATGTCTCTCTGAGCTATACTTGTCCAGTTCAGAGAAATCTCATTGAGGGCACTGCTCTCGAAGTTGGCATAAAATTTGCCTCTTAATGTCCAACCTGGATATGCTCAAATGCAATTTAAAATTATAAACTCTGGTCCTGCCTAATCTCTATAATTGTAATAGTCTGTCAAGTAGAATGCAGTGTGTTCCCTTCGCGACTTCTGAACATCTGTCCACTCACACATAAAATACATCTCTGGGAAGTGTACAGTTCTTGTTTATAAACTTAATTTAATAACTAGACGCTTCACTGGATTTTTGGCTCTTCCCTGCAGTGTACAGGGCCCTAGTGAGACCGCACCTGGAGTACTGTGTGCAGTTTTGGTCTCCAAATTTGAGGAAGGATATTCTTGCTATTGAGGGCGTGCAGCGTAGGTTTACTAGGTTAATTCCCAAAATGGCGGGACTATCATATGTTGAAAGACTGGAGCGACTAGGCTTGTATACACTGGAATTTAGAAGGATGAGAGGAGATCTTATCGAAACATATAAGATTATTAAGGGGTTGGACACGTTAGAGGCAGGAAACATGTTCCCAATGTTGGGGGAGTCCAGAACAAGGGGCCACAGTTTAAGAATAAGGGGTAGGCCATTTAGAACTGAGATGAGGAAAACCATTTTCAGTCAGAGAGTTGTGAATCTGTGGAATTCTCTGCCTCAGAAGGCAGTGAAGGCCAATTCTCTGAATGCATTCAAGAGAGAGCTAGATAGAGCTCTTAAGGATAGCGGAGTTAGCGGGTATGGGGAGAAGGCAGGAACGGGGTACTGATTGAGAATGATCAGCCATGATCACATTGAATGGCGGTGCTGGCTCGAAGGGCCGAATGGCCTCCTCCTGCACCTATTGTCTATTGTCTAATTTCTAAAGCTTCACTTTGGGATACAAACATTTGACAAGTGCTGCAGGTGAGGGCTGAAGACTTAAAAATGAAGCTAAAATAGTATTATACAATGAGTCCAATAACCTATTATCTCAGATTAATAAGTCACAATGTGGCTCATGTAACATTAAAATATGCCAGAAAATTCAGATAATTTGTTTGCTCTGATCTGGTGATTTACCTGATGGGTACTTCATATTAAACACTCAACCCAGCCCACGCATGGCCCTTTCTCAAAAGCAACATCAATTAAATTATTTATTCAGTTCTTTATGAGGGGGATGTTTATTGTTAAAAAATATTGCCCCAGACTGCTGAAGCTGGCCTTGGACCATGCATGGTCTTTTTAAAAATATATGAATAAATTAATAGAAATTCCATCCTATTTTATCAATTATTTGAACATTACTGGCAAAACAAGAATTTATCATCACCCCTCTCGTCATTAGTCACCTTCCTGAGCAGGTTAAAAAAACGGGGGAGTTCTTGGATGTAAACTCAGTGACAATGAAGAAGCAGCAACTGATTCTCTAGAACTGGAAAGGAGCGCTCAGTTGATGGTGCTTCCACCTGCAGGCTATCTCCATGTTCTTGGTGGTAATGCTCAGGGTTTTGGAAGGTGCTGTCAGAGTGGCCCCTCCCACAGGGGCCACAAGGCTTGATCTCCTGGAGCCGGGTCTCTGTCTTTCTCTCTCTCGCTCTGTCTTTCTCTCGCTCTGTCTTTCTCTCGCTCTGTCTTTCTCTCGCTCTGTCTTTCTCTCGCTCTGTCTTTCTCTCTCTCTCTCTCTCTCTCTCTCTCTCTCTCTCTCTCTCTCTCTCTCTCTCTCTCTCTCTCTCTCTCTCTCTCTCTCTCTCTCTCTCTCTCTCTCTCCCTCCCTCCCTCTCTCTCTCTCTCTCTCTCTCTCTCTCTCTCTCTCTCTCTCTCTCTCTCTCTCTCTCTCTCTCTCTCTCTCTCTCTCTCTCTCTCTCCCTCCCTCTCTCTCTCTCTCTCTCTCTCTCTCTCTCTCTCTCTCTCTCTCTCTCTCTCTCTCTCTCTCTCTCTCTCTCTCTCTCTCTCTCTCTCTCTCTGTATGAGTGCTGAGTTGGACCATAAAATGGCCCATCGATAAAATGGCTGTTGCATTTGCGACTTGACTATGAACTTATTTCTCCCATTAATGTTGTCGGCTGAAAATGTATCAAAGATATTTTAATATTTCAGATTCTTCTCTGAGATTCACTGGCGACAGTTACCTGAAGTATCGTTATCTGAGTGAAGAAGATCCAATGAAGATAAAGATCAACTTCCAAATGCAAACAGTGCAGAGAGAGGCAGTAGTGATGTACACTCACGGAGCTGACTCTAGCCTTGTGGAGGTAAGAACACAATTGGTTCAATGCAAAGAGAGAGAGACTCCCATTTACTTCCATTCCATTCACATTCAGGATAACCCGGATAATTTTTATTTGTACTCTGATCAAAGGGTAAGAAAGTTGCTCAAGAATGTGCTAAAGACACTGGTAACAACAAGCTAGTCTATTTAACATCAATAGCGTATAAGCTTCACAGCTTTGCATTCAGTGCTTCACAATGTCCACCAGCTCAACGTCATCCCATCACCATTCCCCCAAATTCGGAGGAAGGGTCGTCGACACAAACACTCACTGGTGTCTCCTTCCACAGATGTTGCTTGACTGGCATTTCTGTTCTTTTTAACACTTCAAAAGGAAATTAGATAGATACTTGATGAAATCGGGTAGTAAAGCCATGGGCATAGGGAGGGGAATGGAACTTGATGGGCTAAATAGTTCCTTCTGTACTGTAATGACTCTGACCCAGAGAAACACATCAACCTATTTACACAAAGAAATCTCCCACCACTGTAATGAGATGGTTATTATATTATCCTCTTTTAGTAATGATGATCGACAGTTAAATATCTTTCATACTTTCTTAATAAATAGAATCACAGTATTGTAGAGCACAAAAGCAATCCCTTGCAGCCAACGGTGATGCGTCTACACCAATTCCATTTGCCTGCATTAAGCTCCCATCTTAAGCTCCACCTTTGCTATCCAAAATGTGTCCAAACACCTTCTAAACATTGTAATTGTATCTACCTTCACCACCTTGTCTGCCAGCTCATTCTGGACATTCACCACCCTCTGTGTGCTCTGATAGAAACTATCTCTGATAGAAACTAGCACAGACCTGTGGCTGAATGCCCTCCCACTCCAAAGCTATTATCTGGCTCCAGGTAGAAACATGTGACAAAATGAGCACACCCTCAGAAGTTCACCTTTGGGCCAATTATCCATCAAGGTGGTGAACAGTCTATCTTAACTTCAGTGAGGGGTGGATGGGGATATAACATCCTGAGAATGAATGGCCGATGGTTGAAGACACGGTTGGGCGGCACGGTAGCGCAGCGGTAGAGTTGCTGCTTTACAGCGAATGCAGCGCCGGAGACTCAGGTTCGATCCTGACTACGGGTGCTGCACTGTAAGGAGTTTGTACGTTCTCCCCGTGACCTGCGTGGGTTTTCTCCGAGATCTTCGGTTTCCTCCCACACTCCAAAGACGTACAGGTATGTAGGTTAATTGGCTGGGTAAATGTAAAAATTGTCCGGTGTAGGATAGTGTTAATGTACGGGGATCACTGGGCGGCACGGACTTGGAGGGCCGAAAAGGCCTGTTTCCGGCTGTATATATATGATGATGATATGATGATGACATAATAAAATGATGAGAAAAATTGTAAATAATAGGAAACACACTGCTGAAACAGGAAGGGAACTGGTGATGCTGAAAATTGATCAATATAATGGGTGTCAAGGGTGATGGGGAGAAGGCAGGAGAATGGGGTTTAGAGGGAAAGATAGATCAGCCATGATTGAATGGCAGAGTAGACTTGATGGGCTGAATTGCCTAATTCTGCTCCTAGAACTTGTGAACTTCTCAGATGACCTGACGAGGCAGCATTGTCTGCATAACATTAACTAATACTGATAGTATTTATAGAGATAGTCAGGACCATATTTTAAAATATTTCTCTTTGACTGTCTTTCACAGGTTATCGATGGAAAATTGGTGTTCACTTATGCCTGTGATGGAAAGATTAGTGTTTTGTCAGTGAACAATGTTTCAGTCAATGATGGCCTGTGGCACTCTGTTGTGGTTGAGATAACCAACGTGTTAGCAAAGCTAGTGCTGGACACTGTGCACATTGCTTCTGCTGCACTCTCTACAACCTGCCGCAGAAATCCTGCAGTGTTCTTTGGGGGTAAAGTTCAAGAGGACAATAATCACAAGAAAACAACAAGGGCGTTTAAGGGGTGCCTTGGTTCTATTGAGTTCCAGAGAGGCAACATGAGTGAAGACGGTGGGAAGAGTGAACCAAATGTGGTCGTTGAAACGTCAATGGGAATCGAAGCCTGCTGCCCCCGTTTTGGAGGCTGTATGAAGGCACCATGTCAGAATGGAGGATTGTGCATTGAAACTCCACCTGGAGGTGAGTAATCCACACATCGGTAAAAGACAAGGCATTTTGCTCTGCATGCAGTAGACTTAAAGGATATTTATCTAACCTCATCTGGTAATTCAGTCAGTTCATTCAGTAACGAAAAAGCTCATATAGCAGCAAAACCATTAACCTTTAATGTCTCTGCTCTGTAATGAAGAATGAGGTTCCAATGATATTTATCGATTCCACATAATAGCTCAGAAGGTTTAATGGAAAAGTGGATAAGATTAGAAGAAAAGGCAAAGAAGGCTGTTAACAGTGCAGTTTATAACAGAATATGTAAATATTCTTTTTTTTTGTCTTTAATCCAGGGTATTTTTGCAAGTGTCCAAAGAACATACTTGGCGTGCACTGTGAGCTCATCAACCACCCTTGCCTTTCAAAGCCCTGTTCGAACGGTGGATCTTGTATCCCACATAAGAGTGGCTACACGTGTAACTGCACAAAGGAGTTTTCAGGACCGAGGTAAAGACCTAATTACATTCACTGCCTCTGTTCCTTCCATCTCCCTATTGGCAAAGAGAAGGGCTAAACATTGCAGTATGCTAAATAAAATCTCTCACATCACTAGCTGCAGGCTATATCTGATGTGTTGCTTCATTGCTTGAAACAAAGTACTTTATTTCAGAAAACAGTGTTCCCATTGTTCACCCCTCAGTTGAAAATCATACTAAATGCCTGTCTAACTCCTGCATAATATTACAGGGGCTGTCAACCGTAGTCATTCCAAACATTCCCCATTGTGGAATCATTGTACCTGATCAGCCCGGACCCAAACGCATATACGTAGAGATTATTTCTGGAGATTGGGATAATTTTTTGTTACAGTTCAATGCCAATCTCTCCATGATTCTCTTATTCCTTGCCACAGATATACAAGGAATTTAATTTACTATCTTTCACCAAGATTGTTATAATGCTCCCCTCTTGACCGGGCCAACCTCAAGAATTACTCTACCTGGTCAGATATGAGTCTTCTCTCACCTTTATCTTAACAAAGTCCCCTTCTATTGCTTTCATCTAAATGTAGCTTTCCTTCAGTTAGTCCAACAATATTTTGGTGAGATGAGGATGAATTTTGTTAGTCAGAGGGTGGTGAATGTGTGGAATTCTTTGACACAGAAGGCTGTGGAGGCCAAGTCAATGGATATTTTTTAAGGCAGAGAAAGATAGATTCTTGGTTAGTACGGGTGTCAAGGGTTATGGGAAGAAGGCAGGAGAATGGGGTTAGGAGGGAGAGATAGATCAGCCATGATTGAATGGCAGAGTAGACTTGATGGGCTGAATGGCCTAATTTTGCTCCTATCACTTATGACCTTATGACCTCAAGGCTCTTTTGCATCTTTACCTCCTTTTCTGACTCACCTGAAAGTGGAAGCAATTTCTTTCTGTCTGTCAGATTGAATCACATCATAATATTAAGCATCCCTCAGATCTCCACTAAGTCTTTTGTTAATTCAGAGATAAGAGTGGAAGGTTCTTCAGTGTTAGTGAAAGTTGTACACTTGGAGAGACCGTGAAACTTGAGGCAATTTTTCAATTGAAGATGACACATTTTAAAAGGAAAAAGAAGGAAATATCCTTTGCTGCCTGCCTACAATTCTTATAAATCAGAATCATTTGAAACTCTCCCATTCTGAGGTGGCATCAGTCCTGTTCCCTGGTGGAGACACAAGGAACTGCGGATGCTGAATTCTTGAGCAAAACTCATTGCTGAAGGGAGTCAGTGGATCAGGCAACATCCTTCAGTCGGAAGAGAGGTTCCCGACCCGAAACATTGCCCATGCATTCCCTCCATAGATGCTGCTTGACCCACTGATTTCCTCCAGCACCTTGTGTTCTATTCCCTGGTGGGTTTTGCTATCAATGTTTCTGAATTGTGGAGATTGCTCTATTTACTTTAGTTGTCCTACTATGGTTGTTCTACATATTAATAATAATAACAATAATAATAATAATAATAATAATAATAATTAATAACAATAATAATAATAAAATTGTTGAAAACATTAGTGACGCAGTGGTGCTGGTTTCCGACGGGCACTGTGACGGACGCTCTACATACTTTGGTCTTTGCACCATCATAGAAACATAGAAAATAGGTGCAGGAGTAGGCCATTCGGCCCTTTGAGCCTGCACCGCCATTCAATATGATCATGGCTTATCATCCAACTCAGTATCCTGTACCTGCCTTCTCTCCATACCCCCTGATCCCTTTAGCCACAAGGACCACATCTAACTCCCTCTTAAATATAGCAAATGAACTGGCCTCAACTACCTTCTGTGGCAGAGAATTCCACAGATTCACCACTCTGTGTGAAAAAAAAACTTTCTCATCTCGGTCCTAAAAGACTTCCCCCTTCTCCTTAAACTGTGACCCCTTGTTCTGGACTTCCCCAACATCGGGAACAATCTTCCTGCATCTAGCCTGTCCAACCCCTTAAGAATTTTGTGAGTTTCTATAAGATCCCCCCTCAATCTTCTAAATTCCATCATGGTCGTTTACTTAGAATAGTTGAAAATGTATTGTATATTTTTGTTATCTAATGTGCCTGTAAAACAGCAGCAAGTAAGAATCTCATTGTTCCTGTTCATGTCCGATGCATATGACAAATAATCATTATTGCGTTCTCTTGCAAAGCCTTCTGTGCTCCCACAACACAAAACAGCAGTCATTATGAGACAGTGAAGACCATAAATCCTGATCCATTTTTCTTTCCTTAACCATCTGTGGTTGGGTTTAGGTTGACAACGACGTTGCCTGTTCCAAAATGGTGATTATAAATTGAAACTGTGGTGGCACAGTGGTACAGGGCACTACAGTGGCACGCCTCATAGAACTGCCACCTCACAGTGCCAATGCCACAGACCCGGGTTCTATCCTGAGCTCCGGTGCTGTCTGTGTGGAGTTTGCACGTCCTCCCTGTGACCACGTGGGTTTCCACCCACATTCCAAAGATGTGTGGGTTTGAAGGTTACCTACCCTCGAGAATTTGCCCCTAGAGTGTGGGGAATGGAGGTGAAAATGTGCTAACATAGAACTAGCGTGAATGGGTGATAGATGGTTAGCGTGGACTCGATGGGCAGTATGGCCTGTTTCCATGCTGTATCTTTCAATCAATCGATCAATCCAAGTGTTTCACCTCCATGAAAGCTCCTAACAGTTGATTGCTTTCAATCTCCAGATGCGACGAGGATTTGGATGAATGTCTGAAGCACCCTTGCATGCACAATGGGAGCTGCGAGAACATGCATGGTTCCTTTAACTGCAGCTGTGCGCCTGGATACTCCGGCACTTTGTGTGAGACTTTGGTGAAGGAGTCCTTGCGCAGTTCTCCACTGCTGATCGGCAAGATCGAAATCATTGAGATAGTAATGGCCATCCTGGCAGTCTGCATCTTAGTTGCTCTGTTTGTCATCATCCGTAAGTTCAAGTGCGGCAAGAAGAAACAGCCCATGCTGAGGGTCCTGGGCAGCAATGAGCTGTCCAAGAGCGAATCCGTCAAGAGCCCTCCTTGCTGTGAGTCGCATTCATCAGCACTCATCCCGCTCAATATCCTCAAGGGCTCCACGTACGACTTAAACAAAGACCCCTACCGAGGATTCGGATGCCAGGGACAGCCAGAGCTCAACTCTTTCACACCGTCCCACTGCAAGGGCAGGCCGATGGTTGTGTGCAGTGTGGCACCCAACCTCCCCCCTCCTCCTTCATCCAACTCAGACAACGAGTCCATCCCCAAAACCACCTGGGAGTGCGAGTACGAAGGTAAGAGCATTCAGTTCCTCAAGTGTGTTCTTTCTATTGGGAACAAATTATAAGTTTAATCATCTCTGATTCAAGTTTATCAGACTAGTGAGTTGAGCCAGTGTGCTATGGTTTGCATATTTGATTTCTCTAATTTCACATAACCCCTGCATTCCCTCTCTTCCCCCCCCTAGTCATCCTACTAGTTCCACTGTTCGCATCCATGTACCCCTTTGTTATCACGTCTTCCACAGCCAACAATGGGCCATTATGGGCTTCACCTTTCCTTGGTCATCTGTTGCCAGCCCTTATTTGTTCTGGCTTTTTCTTACCTCCATTTCCCTCCCCTCTATTTTCCGTCTGAAGAAGGATCCCAACCCAAAATGCCACCCAATCTTTTTCTTCAGACCTTCTGCGTTACTTCAGCACTTTGTGTCTGTCTTCAGTATAAACCAGCATCTGCAGTTCCTTTCTAAGCAATTGACCTGAGTAGATCAGGACATTTCCAGCATTGATGCCATGTGTGTGCTGAATTACCTCATCTTGCACAGCTTGCAATAGATCAGCAAAATGGCTTTAATACCCCATTTGGTATTAAATGGGTTTAAATGTTCCGTGTCATTTCTAAGCCAATAATGTAACATTTCCTAAAAGGACACAAGGTGCTGGAGTAATTCAGCAGGTCAGGCATCATCACTGGAGAACATGGATAGGTGACATTTCGGGTCAAGATCCTTCTAAAGACTGATTGTGGGGGGGGGGGGGGGGGGGGGGGGGGGGGGAGAAAGCTGGAAAAGGGGAGAGGCAGGGCAAAGCATGGAAGGTAATAGGCAGAAGGGGATTGATTGATAAGCAGGCAATCTGCAGAAGGGTCTCGACCCGAAATATCCCCATTCCTTCTCTCCAGCCTGTCCTGTTGAGTTACTCCAGCTTTTTGTGTCTATCTTTGGTTGGAACCAAAGCCGGAGATAAGAGCAGAAGGTGTAAGAGCACTTCCTTCCTGTCGTAATAGCTGGAGCAACATTAATCCATGGATTGTAATGGATCATGAAGGAAGTGTCTCACCAGTTTCTTAAGATGCCATGGGCATGGCATTAAGTGTGGTATTGCTAACATTAGCACTTCCTCAAAATAAGTATTAATAAAAGCATGAAAGGGAACCGTATTCTTGAAAGTGTCTAATTCTTGCTTTGTTTGCTAGTAAGGCAGTGTGATAGGATGGATCAATGGTATAATGTCAGAATTAAAATGGTGCACCGTTCCTTTGCATAAGTCCAAATGAAGCTCAAATAAAATAGTTTACCAAATCCAACTTTTATGAAGCAAATTCAACTTTTTAAATCTGTATCGTGTCCTAGAATGGCATTCCTGGGAGGCATTTAAGGCTTCTGGTCAACCTGTCCAAACCTGCAGAAAATGTTCCTAAAGCAGCATTGAATTGTACCCGGTCTCAATGCCACTGATCTCTGCAGTTAAACAAGTGAAGGAAAAACTATTAAGAGTCAAGAGTGAAGGGTCAAGAGAGTTTTCTTGTCGTGTGTCCCAGACAGACCAATGGCATTCTTACTTGCACAACAGAATCTGTAAACATAGTACACTGTAAACAATATGATAAACGAGAGAGAAACAAAAAGTCCAGTGTGTATATATACACATACTCACAAGCACACACACAAATATCTATATATATATACATACATATATATATTTACGCACATACGTACACACAAAAAAAATAGTAGTGCAATAATAACAATAATAGTCTATTGTAGTTGAGAGCTTATTTGAGGTTGTTGTGTTTAATAGCCTGATGGCCGTAGGGAAGAAGCTGTTCCTGAACCTGGACGTTACAGTTTTCAGGCTCCTCTACCTTCTTCCCGATGGCTGGAGTGAAATGAGAGTGTGGCCAGGGTGGTGTGGGTCTCTGATGAGGCTGGCTGCCTTTTTGAGGTAGCGACTCCGGTAAATCCCTTCGATGGTGGGTTGGTCAGAGCCGGTGATGGACTTGCCGTGTTCACAATTCGTTTAGAGATACAGCACGGAAACAGACCCTTCAGCCTTCTGGGTCCGCGCCGACCAGCGATCCCTGCACATTAACACCATCCTACACCCACTGGGGACAATTTTTACATTTACCAAGCCAATTAACCTACAAACGTGTACGTCTTTGGAGTGTGGGAGGAAACCGAAGACCCCGGAAAAAACCCGGCAGCACCCGTAGTCGGGATGGAACCCGGGTCTCCGGCGCTGCATTTGCTGTAAGACAGCAACTCTACCTCTGCGCCACCGTGACCGCCCTAGCTTTTGATTCCAAGGATAGTGGGATTAATTTTCACCCTTGCTACCCAAAATGTACCCTGTTAGACATATTACTTACTCCATTGGTTGGGAGCTGATTCATATTCACCATTCCAACACCAGTATTCAGACAGAGCACCGTGCACCATTTTAAATTCACCGGTGTTTCTCATCCGAGCTACTTTGACAGCAGCTCCAAATTTCTCACGAAAGATAAGGATGAAAGATACATAGTAATACCAGCACCTGCATATGAAAGCACCCCTGAATTAGCAGTGTATCATCCTTCATAGTTGGTGATGGGTTCAAATCCTAAAACTCCCACCAGGCATATAAAATTATGAGAGGCATAGATAGAGTAGATGAACAGAACTTTTTTCCAAGGGTGTGAACGTCAAAGACTAGAAACTGTAGCTTTAAAGGGAGAGGTGAAAAGATTAAAGAAAATGTGCGAGGCTATTTTTTTTACACACAGTGAGTGGTGAGGGCCTGGAACGCACTGTCAGGGGTGGTGGTGGAGAAAGATATACGATGGGGGCATTTAAGAGGCTTTTAGATCTGGATATGGATCATGTGTAGGCAGAGGAAATCAGTTTTACTTGGCATTATTCACAAAATGTTGGAGTAACTCAGCAGGTCAGGCAGCATCTCGGGAGAGAAGGAATGGGTGACGTTTTGGGTCGAGACCCTTCTTCAGACTGAAGAAGGGTCTCGACCCGAAACGTCACCCATTCCTTCTCTCCCGAGATGCTGCCTGACCTGCTGAGTTACTCCAGCATTTTGTGAATAAATCGATTTGTACCAGCATCTGCAGTTATTTTCTTATATTACTTGGCATTATGTATGATACAAACATTGTGGGCCATGGGGCCTATTGCTGTTCTGCACTGTTCTATGTTATTCTAAGAGGTTTGTGGAAGGACCTATACCAGAAGGACTGCTGTGGTTGATGAACGTGGCCCAGCATTACCTTCCCCAGAGTAATAGAGGAAAGGCAGTCCCGCTGGCCTTGTCATTAACACTGCTTCTCGAATTTAAAACAAATTCATAGCCATCCTCTTTCTGCAGAAATAGATTTTATTTTTCCCCTCGTTTGTTTATATTGGTGTATTGAGTTACATGGCGACTAGAACTCTGCCTAATCATCTATTGGGTGAGATAAAGAAGGGATATTTTATTCAGAGAAAATATCTTTTCCAGGAGGATAAAGAAGATTGGAAAGGTTTGTATTTATATAAATCTTTAGAAACATCCCAAAGCTCTTACCAGCCAAACAAATTAAAAATATAACCATCAGATTAATGTAGGATAGACACAAAAAGCTGGAGTAACTCAGCAGGACAGGCTCTTGAGAGAAGGAATAGGTGACGTTTCAGGTCGAGACCCTTCTTCAGACCCTACAGTCTAATGTAGGAAACATATTGAATCCTATACCGATATAGGATACTATATCTTCTCTTATAATCCTTGTCCATTAGGTAGTTAAAAGATTTGCACATGACTGCTAAGTCGGTCTCTCCTTTTCAAGCAGAGCCTCAGGTTGAGAATGATTTGCTTCCACACTACTTCTGTTAGTTCTGAGACGGCTGGTGAGGCCAGAAGCCTAACTTTGGGGCCTCACATTATTTTTGACAGTTCCTTTAATAGTTTCTCTGCCATTATTCCACTCCCTGCGGGGCTTCTGTCTTAGTGTTAGCTGCCTGGCAGGTCAGGACCTGTTGCCGAGCCAGAACCTCCCTTCATCAAGTGTTTGAATGGAAAAGCCTTATTTAAAGCAAAGGAACAAAAAAAATAAAGTGGAGTCAAAATTGTAAAGAAAGAATCAGAGTAAATAATAAACAAACTATACAAGGCAGTAAATAAATCGGGCATTATAGGAGGTATTAAATTATATAAACATTCTAGAAATTGAACAATGAAAATAACGAGGAACAAAATGTTCTGAAGAGGGATCCATGGAACTGCAGATGCTGGTTTACAAAAAAGGACACACTAAAACCCCTCACCTGTATCATCTTATTATCTGCCAGATTTTGTCCTGCCCCTCCTTTCTTTCAGCTTCCTTCACCCCCCCCACCCCCCTACAATCAGTCAGAAGAAGGCTCCCGACCCAAAATGTCACCTATCCATGCTTTCCAGAGATGCCGCCTGACCTTTGGAGTTACTCCAGCGTTTGGTTTCTTTAATTGTTCTTAAGAAGTGATTCGGTTACAAATGTCGGACAGTGTAGATGTGGTTCATGATTCGCACAAGGCGCAACAGACTCGTTAGCTGAAGGAACTTAAGTCTGCAAATTGGAGGAAAAGCACCTCATATTTTGCTTGGGCAGCTTACAGCCCAGCGGTATGAACATTGACTTCTCTAACTTTAGATAATTCGTCTGTCTCTCTCTTCCCCTCCCCCTTCCCAGTTCTCCCACTGTCTTCCTGTCTCCAATTACATCCTTTCTTTGTCCCGCCCCCCCCCGACATCATTCTGAAGAAGGGTTTCGACCTGAAACGTCACCCATTCCTTCTCTCCAGAGATGCTGCCTGACCCGCTGATTTACTCCAGCATTTTGTGATACGTAGGATTTGTACCAGCATCTGCAGTTATTTTCCTACTAGGTTTGTTGGAAGGCACTATGGAAAACATTATTAATGGGCCTGTCAGTTCTGACAATGCATTCCAATTCGGCACAGCCGGTCTGTCGGAATAGCCCATCTCCCCACCATTTGCTTATGGACACCAGGGACAACTGTGGATCACTGGCCCACCATGTCTATGGGCAAGTAATTCAGCACAAACTGGGCTCTAGACCAGGAACATTTTCCATCCACAAGACTCTGTGTAGATGTATAGATGGAATGGATAGATTGACTTCTGAGGAAAGATTGGTCAGGTTGAGTTTGTATCCACTGGAATTTAGAAGAGTAAGGAGTGACTCTGAATGAAATACATAAGATCTTCATGTATCTTCATTCGGGTGGACATTGGGAGGATGTTTCCTCCTAGAGGAGAACCTGGAACTAAGGGTCTCTGCTTAGAAATAAGGGGTTGCTCATCAAAACAGAGATAAGATAAATGGACAATATACATTAGACAATAGGTGCAGGAGGAGGCCATTCGGCCCTTCCAGCCAGCACCGCCATTCAATGTGATCATGGCTGATCATTCACATCAGTACCCCGTTCCTGCCTTCTCCCCATACCCCCTGACTCCGCTATCTTTAAGAGCCACACAAGGAGACACAAGGAACTGCAGATTCTAACACTTTGCATACAACACAAAGTGCTGGAGTAACTCAGCAGGTCAGGTCACATCTGTGGGGAACATGGATAGGTGCCGTTTTAGGTCAGAACCCTCTTTGGACACAAGAAATTTGAACACCACAGACAGAAAGAACTGCCAACAATTTGAATTATTTTGTTTAGGTAAGAGCAACAAAAGAATGCTGGGAAAAATTAAGGCCAGCATAGGATTTATAACAGATTGTGACAGGTTGATATTCATCAGCACTAGGAGATGGTTCCGATGTCAAGTCAAGTCAAGTCAATTTTATTTGTATAGCACATTTAAAAACAACCCACGTTGACCAAAGTGCTGTACATCTGATTAGGAAAAAAAAGAAACATACAGTTTCAGGCATGTGAGGAACGATTGAGTCACTCTACTTTAAACATTGTGAATAATAAGTAAATAAATAGGATTGTGAGAGGAATAGACTGGGTAAATGCACAGAATCTTTTACCTAGAGTAGGGGAATCAGGAAACAGACAACACAGGCTTACGGTGAGGGAGGAAAGATTTAATAGGAATCCGAGGGGCAACCTTTTTACGCAAAGGATGATGGGTGTATGGAACGTGCTGCCAGAGGAAAAAGTTGAGCCAGGGTCTATCACAACGTTCACAAAACATTTGGACAGGTACATGGATAGGATGGGTTTAGAATGATAAGGGCCAAATGCAGGCAGATGGGGCTAGTGTAGATGGGGCGTGTTGGTCGGCGTGGGCAAGTTGGGCCAAAGAGGCTGTTTTCACGTTGTATGACTCTGTCTCAATGACTCTATAACTCAAAACTGGAGTAAATAGATTTTTTAGATGATGCGATGATGGGGGAACAAAGCAGGGATATTGAGTTAAGGCCAGCACGCAGAGTTATACAGCATGGAAACAATAGACAATAGGCAATAGGTGCAGGAGGAGGCCATTTGGCCCTTCTAGCCAGCACCACCATTCAGTGTGATCATGGCTGATCATTCTCAATCAGTACCCCATTCCTGCCTTCTCCCCATACCCCCTGACTCCGCTATCCTTAAGAGCTCTATCCAGCTTTCTCTTGAATGCATTCAGAGAATTGGCCTCCACTGCCTTCTGAGGCAGAGAATTCCACAGATTCACAACTCTCTGACCGAAAAAGTTTTTCCTCATCTCAGTTCTAAATGGCCTACCCCTTATTCTTAAACGGTGGCCCCTTGTTCTGGACACCCCCAACATTGGGAACATGTTTCCTGTCTCTAACGTGTCCAACCCCTTAATAATCTTATACGTTTCGATAAGATCTCCTCTCATCCTTCTAAATTCCAGTGTATACAAGTCTAGTCGCTCCAGTCTTTCAACATATGACAGTCCCGCCATTCCAGCAATTAACCTAGTAAACCTACGCTGCACGCCCTCAGTAGCAAGAATATCCTTCCTCAAATTTGGAGACCAAAACTGCACACAGTACTCCAGGTGCGGTCTCACTAGGGCCCTGTACAACTGCAGAAGGACCTCTTTGCTCCTATACTCAACTCCTCTTGTTATGAAGGCCAACATTCCATTGGCTTTCTTCACTGCCTGCTGTACCTGCATGCTTCCTTTCAGTGACTGATGCACTAGGACACCCAGATCTCGTTGTACGTCCCCTGTTCCTTTCAACGGGCAAGTAGATGCACCCACTAGGCATCTATTTATACTAATGCTGCACCGACCCCATTTTATTCTTCCCACATTTCCCACAACTCCTAGGGGTGGCATAGTGGCACAGGTGGTGGAGCTGCTGCTTCAAAGAGCCAGAGGCACAGATTTGATCAGGTGCTTCCTGTGTGGAGATTGCACGTTCTCCCTGTGACCTCATGGGTTTCCTCCAGGTGCTCCGGTTTTCTCCCACATCTCAGGAGGACCCGCTGGGCCAAATGGCCTGCTTCCATCTTGTACATTCCAATCAAACTTCACCCAAATTTTACCAGTCATCTTCACATTAGAACAATTTACAGAGGCAAATTGATCCAAGATGGCGCCCAAGCCAGGCGACAATTTATGCGCTGCTCACAGAGGTGGATCTGCAATCATTTAATAAATTAATCCTAGGGATGTGGAAAGGAGGGAGGTGCGGGGTGTTTGGATGGAGGAAGGAACCAGAGCACCAAAAGGTCATGGTCCCAGAGACTACCTGGATCTCTGGAACTGTGAGGAGTAGCTTTCCTATCTGTGCCACCCCAGAAGTGGTAGAGGCAGGTACAATTATGACATTTAAAAGGCACAAGTTCATAAGTGATAGGAGCAGAATCAGGCCATTCGGCCCATCAAGTCTACTCTGCCATTCAATCATGGATGATCTATCTCCCCTGCTGACCTCATTCTCCTGCCTTTTCCCCATAACCCCTGACACCCGTACCAATCAATACTTGGAAAGGTACATGGATAGGAATAGTTTTGAGGAATGTGGGCACAGGGAGGGAAGTGGGACTAACCCGGTCAGGCATATTGGACAGCATGGATGAGTAGGGCCGAAGGACCTGTGTCTGTGCTGTATCTTCTATAAACCTTCTTCCTATTGCACTGAGGTACTGTGTGGTCTGTTTTTACTTTTGATTTGAGTAGGGCAAATTGCTCCATTAAAGAACTATCACAGACACAATAGACAGAATGCTTCCTTTTTGTCCTCCTCCAGTTTGTTGTTTCCTCCAGGCCCCAGCATCTGCAGTCTCTTGTGTCTCTTTCTTTCTGTGCTTCATATTGTGTTGATTCTGCGAATGAAGGAATGCGAATACATACACAGAAGATACAATGAGCCGTATAGTGATCCAGGGTGATACAGTGTGGGGGTGGTCCATTCAGGTTTGCAAAAGCCAAGTCAGGGTTTGGTAGTGGTGTTCCACCTGCCAGAGCGGAAGCTGTCCGGTTGTTTTGGGTCGTACAGGAGTTGAACGCCAGTGGCTGAGGACCAGTCTTCTAGTGCAGCGCCATCTGGGTTAGTTGAACGGTAGCCCCAGGTGGTGCTGTGGCAATTAAAGTCTCCAGCGTACATGCAGGGCCAACCAAAGGCGGGGATGGAGTCTTTGTGAAACCTGGTAGAAGGTGACTTGTACACATTGATGACAGTGACAACTTCCACTTGCTTTTCCGCCCATTCCGCGTCGGAGTCAGGAGGGGACATTGCAATCACTTTCCATTTTGCTGTGTTCCTTACAAAAGTGGCAATCCCGTGGAGGCCGCACTCAGTGTAGGCCACGCTCAGTGTAGGCGGCCAGGGTATAACCAGGGATCTACTGGTGGGAGCTGTCACTTTTGTGGGTCTCTTGGAGCAGGATTGCGGTGACTTTGTGGGTCTGTAGCAGATGTTCAATGATGGTGGTCTTTGCCTTGGTGAGGCCTTCCGCATTCAGCTGCAGCAGGGTGATGCCATCCGGTTCGACATCCGTAGGTGCCCGCCCTAAGAAGGGCGCATGCTCCGGGTTGGCGCCAAGCTGCAGCGACTGAGGTTGCATTTGGGCTGCAAGCTGTTTTTTCTGCTTCTGCTGTCTCTGTTTGTTGTCGTTCGCCTGACTGGGGTCAGTTGATGGGGCTCACCACGAGGAGGTCGACAACGTGAGCCCCAGAGCCTCCTTGCCAACCACAGTTTTGTACTCAAGACCAGCGACGGACAATCTAGCCGACTACGATGCCAAAGGCACGGAGTCCCCCAAGGCTTGGTACTGGCCCCCGTGCTCTTCAATCTCTATATTAGCGATCTGCCACGCACGACCTCGCGCCAGTATGGATACGCAGATGACTTGGCCCTACTGCACTCGGCAAAGAGTTGGTCAAATGTTGAGGATGTGGTCTCGGCGGATATGGAACTTGGCGCGGGCTACCTTAAGACCTGGAGACTAAAACTGAGTGTGGCAAAAGCCACAACAACGGCCTTTCACTTGAACACCAAGGAAGCTCAACGCCAGCTAACCGTCACCCTCAATGGGTCACCCCTACCCTACAACCCATTTCCTACATACCTCGGGGTGAAACTAGATCGGCAGCTGACCTACAAGCAAGACCTTGAAGGTCTCCGTGCTAAAGTCTCGGCACGGAATAACCTCCTGCGTTGCTTGGCCGGATCGTCATGGGGCGCCAGGACATCTACTCTTGGAACCAGTGCTCTTGCACTCGTGTACAGCGCCGCTGAGTACGCCGCCCCAGCATGGTGCCGCGGCGCTCATACTAGCAAGCTAGACGCCACCCTCAACGACACCATGCGGATCATCACTTGCTGCCTACGCCCTACTCCGACGGATCTCCTGCTGGTGCTCGCAGGTATCGCACCCGCCAAGCTTCGCAGAGAGTTCTTCACTCATAGGCTGGTGTGCAAGGCCCCATCGGACGCCAAACATCCTTTGCACCACCTCGCCCAGGATTCACAGCAACTGGGACCTCAACGCCTGTCATCTCGTCACCCTTTCTCCCGTCATGCAGCGACCCTCTGTGGCTCCGGTTTCAACATACTAGGAGCATGGAGATCCAGCTGGGAACAGACATCGCCACCTCCTCAATTCACTGTCGCACCGAACACCACAGCCCCACCCGGCTCGGACATGTCCCGCAAAGAGTGGGTCGCCCTGAACCGGCTCTGTACAGGGATCGGCCGGTTCAACACCAACATGCATCGTTGGGGGTTGCGTTCATCAGCAGCAGACCAGCAAACAGCGCAGCACGTCATTTTTGACTGCACTGTCCTCCGTCCCCCTGGTGGAGGGGCAGATCTCACGGCCCTTGACAACAGCACATTGCACTGGCTACAGCGCCTGGAGGGCCTTACATAATTTCTGCTGCCTCAAACGCAAGAAGAAGCCGTAAAGTGGTTGGGTGGAGAAGCAGCACAAGCAACAATTACATTAGGCAATAGGAGGCACAGTGAAATAAATCACATTAACAAAAGAAACATGTGGTAACGTGTGAATGGAGAGAGCAGGCTTTCTTATGTTGGAGAGGGTGAACATAAATCCCGGAATAGTGCAGTCGGATTTCGTGGTTCAGGAGCATAGAAGAGAAAGTCAAGTTAGCAGCAGAGGATCTGAGCAACTCAAGAGATGTGCATTGAGCTGATGAAGGAGTTTGCCCTCTGGCAAATGGGTCAGCAACACACAAAACTGGTCAGAAGAGGAAGCCCATGGAGCACAGGGAGAATGAGCAAACTCCACAAGGGCAGCATCTGAGGTCAGGATTGAACCCAGGTCTCCATCGCTGTGAGGCAGCAGTTCTCTGCGAGAACAAAGTTGTTCTACAATACGATATGACATGATACGATAGAACTTTACTTGTCCCAGATCAATTTCCCTCCTGGGATAAATAAAACTCTATCGTATTGCATCGCACCGTATCGTATCGTAGTACAACTTTGTTCTCGCAGAGAACTGCTGCCTCACAGCGACGGAGACCTGGGTTCGATCCTGACCTCAGGTATCACCCTTGTGGAGTTTACACATTCTCCCTGTGACTGCATGGGTTTCTTTCCGGTGCCCCGGTTTCTTCCCACATCCCAAAGACGTGCGGGTTTGTAGGATATAGTGGGATAACATAGAACTAGGTTGAACGGATGATAGATTGTCGGCATGGTCTCGGTGGGCCAAAGGGCCTGTTTCCACGCTGTATCTCAATGACTCTGACTATATACCTATGTAATTTTAAAAATTAAAGAAAAACCTGCAGATGTTGGAAATCTGAAATTAAAGTGCAGAAACTCAGCAAGTCAAGCAGCATCCATGGAAAGGGAAACATTCACTGTTTCGGGTCTCTTTGTTGCCTCTTTGTTACGACTGGAAAAGAGAATAGTAGCTAATTTTAAATAGAAGGTGTGGAATGGGGGTAATGTTTACAACATTGACAATATCTATGATAGAACAATCTGAAATGGCTTAAAAGGGGCCGTTATTGCATCGTATGGGAGGCGCATTCCCAATCTCGTTGTACCCCTGGGTACAATGACAATAAAGATATATTGTATTGTTACCAGCAAATTAAGTATTTTGATCTGGGTACTGAGTTGCGAACAGTAAGGGTGTGGGACTAGCCTGTCTGCCCAGACTTATCTCCGTAGAATAAGGTACACTGAGCCAATATGAGTGCATAAAGGATGTAGGAGCCATTTATGCTTAATTCAGTTATACAAGGAACTGCAGATGATTGTTCCCAAAAAAAGACACAACGTGCTGGAGAAAAAGTGGGTCAGGCAGCATCTCTGGAGAACATGGATAGGTGACGTTTCGGGTCGGGACCCTTCCTCAGGCTGAGTTATATGTGGATACAGGTGAGGGGGGGGGTTGATAGGCATATGATTGAAAAAAAAAGAGATGAAAAGTCAAAAGCTGGATAGACGATGTGCAAATTGTGAAGCCAGAGGAAGGAATTTAGGTGGAAGGGGGGTGTTAATGGGCAAAAATGCCAGCATGGGCTGGTGGATCTGTTTCTGTTGGTACACCTACAAACAATGTAACAACCTTCAAAAGGCTACATATGGTGTGGACACAAGGAAGAGAAGATGTTGGAATCTTTGTAGGACACAAATGGCTGGAGTATCTCAGCAGACTAGGCAGCATCTCTGCAGGACATGGATGGGTGACATTTTGGGTTGGGACCTTCAGAGGCTGTGGTTTCTTTAGGAAATGCCTGGTGATTATTTGTGTGGATGTATAAATAAGCACGTTATAATTTCTTTTCACTTTGTTTGATATTTCAGTCTACCACGGTGACCCTCCAGTCTGGGCTCCTCAGCCCCAGCTCCCGAGAACACAGGAATACGCACGTTACGAAGGAATGGAGGAGAATCACCCACGGCCGGCGGGCAATCAGCGCTTTGACTCGTTTGATGGCTTCCCCTTCCCGCTGGACCACCACACCAAGTGGAGTAAGCGGGCACCGCTGCCTCCGCAGTACAATGACCAAAGGCTGGAGGACTATCCCGATGGCAACCCGATGCCGTTACTGCCGTCCCGCTGCCAGAACGAGTACACGGCCATCAGCTACTACCCGGCAGAGTTGATCAAGGCCCCGGCACCGGGCATGGTCCCGCAGCCTGGCTACCAGAAGGTTCACGTCCGGCTCAGTGTGGCCCAGCCCTCCTACGCGGAGTGCGGGGGGCCCATGCACCCGCAGGGCATGACTCCTCACCTGGTGGTCCCCACTTGTTACGAAGACTCCGATCTCATGGAGAGTGACTATGGCAGCTGCGAAGAGGTGATGTTTTAATGAGGGAGTTCCTTCACTGCTCTTTCATCATGCACTATGACTTTATAAACTCCCGGAAGGAGGGCCATCAGAGCAAAAGCATACTGAGGGAGTGTGTGATTTGTCATCATCTGGGCAACTGGGCTGCCTATTTGAGTCCAGGCCTGTGATCACACGAGTGGCACAGCGTGGCACAGCGGCAGACAGGTTCTGAGGTTACAGCTCTGAGATGACATTGTATGGAGGTTAACTGACTGAGAAACATCCCTCCGAAGACTGGACTGGCACGAAAGGAACACAATATTATAACTTTTCAGATTGCAATCTTTGCGAGATGGTGAAATTCCAGTTTTTTGTAGTCCTATACAAATATAATCTCCCCCCCATCCCCAGCCACAAAAGTATTGAAATAATAAGAGCGTGCACAATATTCTGGATGCTGTCTCTGCTCATGGATATTTGCATCAGGTATGCTATTAATGGGTATGCACGTATTAAAAAATAACAAGAAAGCCAATTTAATACTTGTTGTGTTTGACTGTCACAATTTGAATTCAGCATGTGTTTGTGGGATTGAGGTGTGATAATGTTTATTGTGGTGCAGTTGTTTCAAGCTCCTTTGTTACTCTACATGGGAACTGACACTCCAATCACTTCCAGAGTTCACAATCTTCGCTCTGAATCTACCTGGCCAGGGAATAAAGCTCGCTTTTAATATTAAATTGGGAAATAAATTATTCCATTCCCCAAGAAATTATTCCATTCATTTTTTACTCCTTGCAATGATTGTTCAAAAAGCTTTTTTTCTTTCGATCATATGCTTGGCCTGATTTGAAAGGTATATTAGTGGAGAAAAGAGTTTGCACTATCTACTTACTCAAAGAATTATTGGTCAGAACTTGATGTAACAAAAGAACACCCTCCCTTGAATCTAGTTTGAATCAGAAACTATCAGCTCATATTATCTTGGGTTTCACTTTAAGCAACTGACATCTTAGGTTGTATTGAACCAAGTCTTATTTTACATTATACACCTCTACAGTCAGTAATAATAAGTAATGGAATAGACTGTCAAACATGTAGATCTATATAAGATGACAGCGTAGAATAGTTTACAGTTTGTTACCCTCCATTCCATTCATAGCATTGGCCTCAACTAGGCTATGAATCTGAAGCAGTCCGCCTTTACAAAATGGCTTTCTACCTGAAGATGAACATATAAATAAATTGGCTAATGTGTTTGTAGGCCACAACTTGGAGATTCTCTATCAAGGTCATACATTTTATGGAAGGGGAGGGTGGAACTTAGACTGAATTCATTATCTGCGAGGCTTCTGAACAAATGGTGCTACACCACGATGATTCTCATATCTAATGGTAATGCAGAGTAATCAACTTCCCAGAATGAACCAAGTTGCTGATGAAGGTAAACACTACCGTGATACAGTGACACTCATTGTTCAGTGAATTTAACTTCTGGAGATCAAAATGTAGGCCATGTCCATTGTTGCTGGTATAGTTATACTAACATGTTGTGGTTTCCCAATCATTTTAGTGAAATGTGAGTATATTGCCCAAAAATTCATCCCCATTCATCAGGAGTGTTGCATATAATGTAAGATCATAAAAATTGTGTTGTACCATGTCCCCAAAGGCCAGCAAAACACTGACGCCATTGTCTAACATTTTTAGCACAACCAAACGAGGAATGAATTTCCAGGCATGTTTTATTTGAGTGGCCAGTGTACATTGTTCATATTGTTTCTCTCTATGTTTGTACAGAAAGTGTTTTTCTTTTAAATTTGTGATAAATTCAATAAAATGTGGTTTTATTTTGATTACAGATCTTTAAATTCTTGTTTTTATTCTGTTTTTTTTTAAATGAGTGACTCAACACCAGACAATCCTTTGTTTCTGCAAAAATAAAGTGTAGAAGTGAGGTGGCAGTCAGCAGGATATTAGGAACGTCAAGAGGATAGTTGTGGGACTTGCACTTTTACTTGTGTTACTTGCACCTTTACTTGTGATACTTGCACCTTTACTTGTGGTACTTGCACTTTTTCTATGTGCTCGTTTTTCTGTAGCTGCAATGTTATTCTGCACTGTTTCAAGAGAGGAAGGGTCCTGACCAGAAAGGTCACCTATCCATGTTCTCCAGAGATGCTGCCAGACCTGCTGAGTTACTCTGAAAGAGTTAAAGTAATTATAAAAGAAACAGGTCACAAAATGGATGCCTGCCTCTTCTTGCACATTGTAAATTGCTTAGCTAAGCAGAAAGAGGTAAGCAGTGTCTAACCTTGGGAAGTACAACATGTACTTTTATGAAAAAAACTGACCTTTAATTGGCTTTGCTAAAATAAAGAATACGCTGAGATGGCTTTATTATGAAAAAAAACTGACCTTTAGTTGGCTTTGCTAAAAAGATAATAAGAATACACTGAGATTGCTTTATTATGAAAAAAAAACTGACCTACTGATGACTTTTTAATACCTTATATGGACATGGTCTTATTTCCTTTACTACCTTATATGGCCATGATGTGAGTTGTGTCACATCATTCACTGATAAGATAAGGATATAACTAAACTGTTTTGTCCTTTGTTTTCTAGAGTGGGACACGAGGTGAGCGGTGGATGTCTAAAGACACCCAGTGCTGACCTCCCCACTCCCGCCTGGCGTAATAAAGACTTTACTGTTTTCAATAGTTTGTTGCATTGGTGTCTGTCTAGAGAAAACAATCTTTAACAACTCCAGCACTTCATGTTAAGAATCACGAGTGTTTATCTGTCACATGTACCAAACGGAACAATGAAATTCTTACTTGCAGCAGCACAACAGGATTGTAAGCTCATTACTCAATATATAACATTAACAAACAAACAACAAAAATAAAAAGTTTAAAACAATAAACCCAATCTAGAGCAAAACAAAATAAAGCCCAATATGTCCCTGGTGCAACCAAGACAGTTCATATTTCAGAGTTTAGTTGTAGTGTTCTGTAGCCTGATAGTTGTTGGAAAGAAGCTGCTCCTGAACCTGGACATCACAGTTTTCAGACTATACCTTCTTCATTTCTCCTCATGCACCCTCTGTTATACTCATTTATTGTACGATTACACTCATGGATGCTATGATTTAGACAATAGACAATAGGTGCAGGAGGAGGCCATTCTGCCCTTCGAGCCAGCACCGCCATTCAATGTGATCATGGCTGATCATTCTCAATCAGTACCCCATTCCTCCCTTCTCCCCATACCCCCTGACTCCACTATCCTTAAGACCTCTACCTAGCTCTCTCTTGAATGCATTCAGAGAATTGGCCTCCACTGCCTTCTGAGGCAGAGAATTCCACAGCTTTACAACTCTCTGACTGAAAAGGTTTTTCCTCATCTCAGTTCTAAATGGCCTACCCCTTATTCTTAAACTGTGGCCCCTGGTTCTGGACGCCCCCAACATTGGGAACATGTTTCCTACCTCTAACGTGTCCAACCCCTTAATAATCTTATACGTTTCGATAAGATCTCCTCTCATCCTTCTAAATTCCAGTGTATACAAGCCTAGTCGATCCAGTTTTTCAACATATGACAGTCCCGCCATTCCGGGAATTAACCTAGTAAACCTACGCTGCCCTCAATAGCAAGAATATCCTTCCTCAAATTTGGAGACCAAAACTGCACACAGTACACCAGGTGCGGTCTCACTAGGGCCCTGTACAACTGCAGAAGGACCTCTTTGCTCCTATACTCAACTCCTCTTGTTATGAAGGCCAACATTCCATTTGCTTTCTTCACTGCCTGCTGTACCTGCATGCTTCCTTTCAGTGACTGATGCATTAGGACACCCAGATCTCATTGTATGTCCCCTTTTCCTAACTTGACACCATTCAGATAATACTCTGCCTTCCTATTCTTACCACCAAAGTGGATAACCTCACGCTTATCCACATTAAACTGCATCTGGATGGAATGTAAAACAAAGCTCCTCACTATCTGTGGCAACCATAAATGTAGTCATATCATATCATATCATATATATACAGCCGGAAACAGGCCTTTTCGGCCCACCAAGTCCGTGCCGCCCAACGATCCCCATACATTAACACTATCCTACACCCACTAGGGACAATTTTTACATTTACCCAGCCAATTAACCTACATACCTGTACGTCTTTGGAGTGTGGGAGGAAACCGAAGATCTCGGAGAAAACCCACGCAGGTCACGGGGAGAACGTACAAACTCCTTACAGTGCAGCACCCGTAGTCAGGATCGAACCTGAGTCTCCGGCGCTGCATTCGCTGTAAAGCAGCAACTCTACCGCTGCGCTACCGTGCAAGTCAAACTTGACTTAAAAAAAGCAGGAATGTCAGATACCCAGCATAGTGTTTAGGTTGTATCTCAGCTTAGTTTGGGAACAGCTGTGCCCAAGACTGCAAGAAATTACAGAGAGTTGTGGATGTGGCATGGTCCATCACACAGACCAGACTCCCCACCACAGACTCCATCGATGCTTCACTTGGCCTCAGAAAAGCAGCCAACATAATCAAAGATCTTTCACACCCCCGTGATTCCTTCCTCTTCCTGCTCCTGTTGGGCAGAAAATAGAGAAACTTAAAAGTGTGCAGGCAGGACTCAGGAACAGATTCTTCCCCTCTGTGATCTGCTTCTGAACGGTCCTTCCATGAGGTAGATTACAGCCCAATTTCCCTCTACCTCATTATGGGCATTGGGCTTTATCTCTCAAACTGTCATGCTACAATGCTGAGAACTATATTCTGCATTCCACAGCTTTCCCTTTGCTCTACATATTATACTTGAGTTTGGCTTGATTGTATTCTTGTACAGATCTATCCAATTTGACTGGACAGCAGGCAAAACAAAGTTTTTTATTAAACCTCAGTACACGTGACAATAATAAATCTAAACCAAGAAGTTGAGCCTTACGTCTGTGGTAGGGAAATTGGTGGAGAAAGTCGTAAAGGATAGAATGTAGGTACATTTGGAACAGCAGAGGCTGTTCAGGCCCAGTCAGGATGGCTCTTTAGTTTAGAGATGCAGCGTGGAAACATGCCCTTCGGACTTGCGTAATTTTATATACATTTATCAGGTCTCCTCACAACCTCTGGAATTCCAGAGGAAACAATCCAAGTCTGTCCAACCTCTGTGGAGCTAATACACCCCAAACCAAACCTCTTCTGCACACTCTCCAAAGCCTCAGCATCCTTCCTGTAATGGGATGGCCATAACTGTATGCAAGGCCAGTTAATTTATGTTACTCAACTTTCTATTTTATTTCACTGCTTCTCATTTCTTAATGTTTCAATTTGTTTTCAATTAAATGCATTCCTAAAAAATATGTATTTATAAAACATATTTACATCTATTTTTGAAGAGATTTTAGCTGCACTATCAGAATAAATAGTGCCTTGCAGAGCCATGACTGTATTATGGTTTGCTCAGAGTTTTAAACATGATTTCTCTAATGGAGCTTTGACTATAATGAATTGCCATTTAACTTATTCTTATCATTTGCTTTGTTCTAGTATATTCTGAGGGGGGACTCAGTTTCAAACTTAAGAGGGCTGGGGAAACTCCAAAATAATAGTACAAAGAGTAGTCTCATGCCTGTCGGCACTTGGTTTGATCTTTGTGGAGAATTAATGGCCTAGAGCTCAGCTGTGAATAAATAATAGCACTTTAGTTGGGGTGTCTGTCTAGTACATCTTAAGCATATGCATGTCGAGTGCTTTGCCTCCAGGAATATGTGAATGGTTAAAGCCAAGTTCTCTGAAGCTGGTGTCAGAATCAAAGAAGAAGGGCATTATCATCCTCATCTACAAGCTGAAGGGAGATGGGATCAGAACTTTACCCATCCCACTGATTAATGTGGATGACACGATTCAATGCAAGGCCACCACACCTCGCGGTACACCTTGAGGTTATGAACATGTCACTGCACAATATTAAGGGCTTGCACGTGTGACCTTGCAAAACTCAGCATTATTTCATTTTTACACACATCCAAGTATTATTCAATGTCTTTCTTGTGGGAATGTGTTCCATAGGGTCATAGAGTCATACAGAATGGAAACTGGACCTTCGACCCAACTTTTCCACACTGACCAATATGTCCCTTCTACACTTGTCCCACCTACCTGTGTTTGATCTACACTAGTCCCACGTACCTGTGTTTGATCTACACTAGTCCACCTACCTGTTTGATCTACACTAGTCCCACCTGCCTGCGTTTGGCCTATATACCTCTAGACCTGTCCTATCCATGTACCTGTCTAAATGTTTCTTAAAAATTGCAATGGTACCTGCCTCAACTATCTCCTCCAGCATCACATTCTACGTTTCCTCCATTTCGAGAATGGAGTAGGTCACATGGGCTCTTGTTGCATTGTGCCTGCTGTGCCATTCCTTTGATCGATGGGCTGAAGGGCCTGTTTCCACGCTGCATCTCTAAATTCTAAACTCTAAATGCTTTGGTGGACTTTTGTTACTTCACGGGACACAGAATGTTTTTGGACATTCTGAATGGGGCAAGAAATGCACAACATAGCTCGACAAATTAGCTGCCGCTGGAAGGAAATTACTCTGGGACTTCTTGAGGTCCTGTGAGCATTATTTAAATTCAGATCTTTTTCTGCCAGGGGATGTGAGGTTGGGAGAAACACGCAATGTTTTAGTCATTCATTTTTGCACTTCGAGAACATAATTTGACAGTTCAAATCCTTGAGTGAACAGGGGTCTTACTTTCTGTGACCTCAAGGTCAGCTGGGGGATGCGCTTCCAGGGCACAAAGGCAGAAGGTGTCTGGGCTAGGAAAGGGACGATGGTTCGCTGGACGATCCAGACAGAGGAGATGGCTTGAGGCCCTCCAGCCACTGGA
The DNA here is from genome assembly GCF_053455715.1 of Rhinoraja longicauda. Lineage (NCBI taxonomy): Eukaryota > Metazoa > Chordata > Chondrichthyes > Rajiformes > Arhynchobatidae > Rhinoraja > Rhinoraja longicauda. The sequence goes on along the minus strand of NC_135966.1, from coordinate 41,203,325 downwards.
ACGGGCGCCTCTCCTGAAGACCGAGCGCGTGGACTGGACTGGACTTATGAAATGGTGCCAAAACCTGGCGATTTGTGCATGTGGACTCAGTGAACTATTTATATACACTTTGTACTGATCAGTGATTGTGGTATGGCGATACTTTACTGAACTCTATGCAAAAAAAGAATGTCACTATGTGTTTGTTCATGTGGTAATAACGAACAATTAACCATCGACGTTGACCAAATTTATACACCATTTTACAGATCTGTAGGCCATAAATAAATAATGAGATCACCCCTTCTCGATAAAATTTTTAGTGCAGAAACAAGGAACTGCAGATGCTGGTTTACACAAAAGGACACAAAGTGCTGGAGTAACTCAGCGAGGAGATAGAAGTGGGTAGTGCGGCGCTAGGGAACGATATGGAGGGAGGTTATGATGGGGAGATCACCAGAGGCGACGAGATCAGAAACTGTCTGGGAAATGCCTGCCTGGTATGAATTTGAGGCAAAAATGAATGTGCTAAACTGGAATAACACTTGGGCTGATGCCCCATCCACCCCCACCTCACAAGTACTCTGAAGAAGGGTCCCAACCTGAATTGTCATCTATCCATGTTGTCCAGAGATGCTGCCTGACTCGTTGAGTTACTCCAGCACTTTGTGTCCTTTCGATAACATACAGCAACTTTAGTGAACAATTAAAGAAAGAGTTCAAATCTATAAAAGTGCTGGATTATTTAAGCAGGTCAGGCAGCATCTCTGGAGAACATGGACAGATGACATTTAAGTCAAAGACCCTTCTTCAGACTGTTTGTGGCGGGGCGGGGGGTGGGGAATAGAAAGTTGGAACAGCTAAAAATCTATTATATAAGAAACAGTGAAAAATGAGTGTGTTCTGTATATTTCATATCTCTTCAGGGGTAGCTTTGCTGTTTGTATTTCTTCTCAATCTGTGACCTGCTGAAGTTGTAATAGCATGTAATGCCTTAAAGTTGTAATATCATTACTGATCCAGTTGAGGGCAATCTAGTATGTTTATGCAGCTGTATTTCTTCATTGCTCAAGATTTGATCTGTCTCTCCCTTAACCCAAAATTACAAACTGTTTCAAAACTCTGACAGCAGTTTCCTTTAAAAATATTTTAACTTAATTTTTTCCCTAAAAAAATGCAACATGCAAAGAGTACGATGAACTCAGGTGAATTGAATTGGAAAAATCAGACTCAAAACATCGCCTACACATTTTCCACAGAGATGCTGCCTGACCTGCTGGGTTACTCCAGCATCTTGTGTCTTCTTTTGTATAAACCAGCATCTGCAGTTCATTTTTATTGCATTTGGAAAAGAAATCTGAGATTAATTTCTGAAATAATAACTTTTTCAAGGCAAAAATGATAGACATTTGGATTGTTCAGGGACTGCTGAGTGCTTCTAGCATTTTTCTAGCTTCATTTCATATTCTCTTTGCTATGATTATCAATGTTGAGCAAGAATCAGGGATCGGATCCTTTTTCATGGAGAATTGTTCAAGTATGAATTTTCCACAAAAGTGAACGTGAAAACTGGAAGGCACTTGAGCGACTAATTATGTTGTATAATCCAACAGTATTGTACCATTGGGTAAAAATTATGAAGTCAAAATCATCTCATTGTGCACTTCATGTGGTTCAGTAATGATCCGATAATGTGCTTATGCAATGAGGTGACTTGAAATTTCGGTTTTGTTTGTGTGTGCAAGGGGCTGATCACTCAAGTAGAATCATTTCCTCAGATCAGAGGTGAGGCTTCCTTGTGAACTATTTAAAGGCTTATCCTTTTCATTGCCTTGGATTTTAACACAAGGATCTGTTTGCTGATTTTATCTCATACCTTTTGCTCTTGCAGGTCTTCCTTTTGGGTACGAGTCACTTTCAGTCCTACTCTGCTAATCTCAAATCCTTGTGTCTCCCTGTCCATCTCTGTGCCACATCCCCACCTCCGCAACCCACCTAAATTCCTCGACCAGATGTAGTGGTGGAGCTGGCAGAGGAAAGGCCCCGGTTCATGCAAGGTTTGTTCGGTTGAATGGAATATTTTGAACTTCATTTAAACCACAGATAAGTTGCAAATTCTTGCTATCGAGGGCGTGCAGCGTAGGTTAACTAGGTTAATTCCCGGAATGGCGGGACTGTCATATGTTGAAAGACTGGAGCGGCTAGGCTTGTATACACTGGAATTTAGAAGGATGAGAGGGGATCTTATCAAAACATATAAGATTATTAAGGGGTTGGACACGTTAGAGGCAGGAAACATGTTCCCAATGTTGGGGGAAGTCCAGAACCAGGGGCCACAGATTAAGAATAAGGGCTAGGCCATTTAGAACGGAGATGAGGAAAACTTTTTCAGTCAGAGAGTTGTAAATCTGTGGAATTCACTGCCTCAGAAGGCAGTGGAGGCCAATTCTCTGAATGCATTCAAGAGAGAGCTAGATAGAGCTCTTAAAGATAGCGGAGTTAGGGGGTATGGGGAGAAGGCAGGAACGGGGTACTGATTGAGAATGATCAGCCATGATCACATTGAATGGTGGTGCTGGCTCGAAGGGCCGAATGGCCTACTGCTGCACCTATTGTCTAAATCGCTACAACCTACATGCCAAGCACCAATACATATGGCTTATTTGTTCCAGTTCTCTGTTTTCGTCCATTTAAGCAGCCCTTATTCCAAAGTATAGCATGCGCCCCCTATCCCATGTGCTCTGATTTTTTTTACAAGACTTTTGTGCTGAACTTGATTGAAAGCCTTTTGAAATTCTAAAAGAAATGACATTCGCTAGTCCTCCCTTATCTACTCTGCTGGTTGCAATGTCAGGAAACTCTAATAGGCCTAACCCCTTCATAAAACCATGTTGACTGTGCCCGGCGGTTTAGGCAGATTGTTAAAGAATGTTTCCATCAACAAGACAGTTTCCACAGCCGTTTAGTTCTATATAATCATCTACGTTCAAATCAAGCCGCATCACTTCCCAGTGCAACGTTATAGAAATCCTTAACTATTTGCCAGGATGGTCCAAAAGGTTAAGTGCATATTATTTAAATGCCCGAGATAGTGTTCTCTCTTAATTCAAAAAGATCGACTGTTCCCTCAAACTAAATATGAAACTAATAATATTCGTAATTTTTTTATATCAAAACTAAATTTTATTCATAAAAAAAATATACACAGGAAATATAATGCAATAAGTGCAGGTTGTTTTAGTTCTGGTTTAGAGATGCAGCTTGGAAGCAGGCCATTCTACTTCCTGAGTCCATGTATCCATTGACCACCCATGCACGCTGGTTCTATGTTATCAGAACGTTCTCACCCACTCCCGACACACTAGGGGTGATTTACAGAGGTTAGTTAACTCACAAACCCACCCATCTTTGAGGTGAGGGCTGAAAATAGAGCACCCATGCAGTCACAGGGATAGCGTGCAGTCACAGGGATAGCGTGCAAACTCCACACAGACAGCATTCCCAGGTTAGGATCGAACCCAGGTCGCTGGCGCTGTGAGACAGCAGAACTATCCGCTGCGCCACTGTGCAGTCTCTTTAAATTCATGTTCTATCAAATCAATGCATTCATTGTGTCTTCAAACAAATACACGCTTTGACACGCATGTTTCCTCCTTCATAGACCATATTGCACAGGACGTATAATAAGTCAACACAGGAACGGCCCTTTGGCCCATAACGTCTGTGCCAAACTTGACATCGAATCAAACTAATCTCCTCTGCCTGCCTGTGATCCGTATCCCTCCACTCCCTGCACATGCATGTGCCATGTTAAAAGCGCTACTGTGGCATCTGCTGCCACCACAATCCGCGCACCATGATCCAGGCACTCACCACTCAGTATTAAAAAACTTGCCCTTTGCAAATCGTTCAATCTCACCCACCCACCCCCTCACATTAAACCTATGCCCTCTAGTCTTTGACATTCCCACCTGCGGAAAATGTTCTGACTGTCAATCCAAGACTCATGTGATCTTATATACTTTTAACTGATCTCCCCTCAACTTTGTATACTTCAGAGAACATAGTCCATGTTTGCCCAACTGTATAGTTATTACCCTTTAATGTAGAATGTATCACGGTAAACACCCTTCTGGTAAGCCTCCACACTCCTCCTGTCATGGGGCAACCAGAGCTGCACACAATTGAGTATGGAGGTGTTTGAAGGACACGGGTCCCAGCCCTCGGTGTCAAGTATACAAAGTCTTCGTGTTGGCTGCACCCTCAGCATGGACTCCTACAGTCCGGTCTGTGCCAACCGGCGGCATTCACTAATGGATTTCCCATTGCACTGCAAAGCCAGCAAGTTTCAGGCAGACCAAAGCGTGCCTTCCACTGTGTTGATGAATGTCCTGAAGCAGTCGATGTTTGTCTCGGTACGTGTCGCTGGGAACAGCCCAAAGATCAGGACGTGCTCTGTTACTCAGCTGCTTGGATCAATCCTTGACAAGAAGATCGACACAAAAAGCTGGAGTAAATCAGCGGGACAGGCAGCATCTCTGGAGAGAAGGAATGGGTGATGTTTCGGGTCGAGACCCTTCTTTTGTACCCTTTTCCAATCCTTAGCAAATACAGAGTCCACACATTCACTACTAATCGTTACGGCAACATAGGCTGATACTCGGTTAAATACCAGTATCCACTAGTATGCCCCACTTGTGTTGCTCTGCATTTAGGATTGCGGGGATTGTAAGCTGCTCTCAGCTTCATGTTAGAATGCCTGGGATGGGTGCAACATTGTTGTATTTGCTAATTGTTAATTGCTTCCAGTTAACCATTCTGTTACATAAATTTAAATGTGGATATAATTCCTTCAGATATGAATTATTGCTTGGGATTTAAAACTGTCAAATTTTAAATGCAATTAATTTTAATGATTTGTAATGGTTTATTCTACTCCCTCTCTTAATCCATTATTTTTCTTTTTCCTTTGATCTTCCTGTGCCTGGGTAAACATTGGATTCACTCATTTTTCTCCAATTTCACTAATTTCACATCCTGCATTATGGAGATTAAATTCCTCACCTGAAGACTCAGATGTCATGATTTGAACTGTAGGGTTATTCCAGCACTGTGGCACAACTGGTAGAGCTGCTGCCTCGCAGCACCAGAGATCCAGGTTCGATTCTGACCTCAAGTGCTGCCCTTGCGGAGTTTGCACGATGCCCCTGTGACCTCGTGGGTTTCCTCCAGGAGCTACGGTTGCCTCCCACATCTCAAAGACGTGCGAGATTGTGGGTCAATTGGCTTCTGTAAATTACCACTCGTGTGTTGGGAGTGGGAAAGTGAGACAATGTAGAACTAGGTGAATGGGTGATCGATGGTCGGCGTGTACTTGGTGGGGCAAAGGGCCTGTTTCCATGATGTATCTCTGAAACTAAAACTAAAACTGAAACTAAAATGTAGATGCCTATCAAATCTGGTTCAACATTAAACACAACGTCATTGTCAAAACGTAGCAACGTATGGAGAGGATGAACATGAACTCTTGTTCATGAACACATGTTGAAGTGTCATTCTCTGTCCTCCTCCAAGCATCTAGTCCTGCCTCAGCAAGGTGGTCTTCATCCAGTTTGGAAACAGTATTTTATATTAAGACGACTTAGACTGACAACAGATGACCAACCAGTCCCCCTACAAACACGAAACGTCACCCATTCTTTTTCTCCATAGATGCTGAGTTACTTCAGCACTTTGTGTCTATCCCTTACCAATAAGGTTTGTTAAACTCACCAATTTGCAGACAGTAACTACATTTATGCTCAGAATTTATATGTAATTATCCTCCATACACTGCAATTTCTTTGTAAAGGTTCCCTGTTTTTATTGAAAGACGGTACTTAGGTTTCCTCCACGATTTAAGTGATCTCAACTTTCTGAGCAAAATATTTTTTCTTGTATGGCACGCTGTTAACTGTAAGTCATAAACCTGGATCACCTCCAACTTGTTGGTCAACTCCTACCATTGATAAACATTCTGATTATTTTTGCATGCGATGCGAGACCATTGGCAAGGCCAATATTTAATGTCCATTCCAAATTATCCTTGAAATAAATGGTTTGCTGGGCCATTTCGGAGGGAGGTTAAGAATTAGCTACATTGCTGTGTATCTGATATCAAATATAGTCCAGACCAGAATATCGCCTTTCCATCTCAGAAAGGGCATTTATGAACTAGATGTTGATAATCCATCAAATTCGTTAAGATCTTCATAACTGACATTGACTTTTACATTTTAGATTTATGAAGATAATTGAATATAACTTCCCTAGCTGCCTGAGCGGAGAGTGAATTAATACTTTTGATTTTAGTCCAGGTTTCCAAATACCACTCCATCAGCAGAACTGCAACACTGCATGAGAGATTTAGGTTTAGGTTCATTATTGTCACGTGTACAGGGGTACAGAGGTAGAGTGAAAAGCATTTGTTTGCAAGCTATCAAATCAATCTGACAATAACATTCATTAATACAATCAAGCCAAACACAAGCAAAAGTTCGAGTGAAGAGAAAGATTCCAGAGTACAGAATATAGTTTCTCAGCATTGTAGGGTGACAGTTCCAGAGAGAAAGTCCGATGTCCACGATGCATCTCTCCCCCATCCTAGTTCTCCGACTCTTCCCCTGACTCTTTCCCTGATTAAATGTTATCTCTGCATGCTTCGTTGTCACCTTCTTCTAGCTAACAATGATCTATTCTACATTTACCTTTGATCAACGTCCCCTTTGATGTCTCGTTTTCTCACCTGACACTTCCTTATCTCCGTGTCTCCCTCTCCCCCTGACTCTCAGTCAGAAGAGGGGTCTCGACCCGAAACGTCACCCATTCCACCCATCCAGAGATGCTGCCTGTCCTGCTGTGTTACTCCAGCATTGTGTCTATCTTCACAATTAACATTACCCCCTGAACATTACTACCACTGAACTTATTCGACCAGAATTTCAGTCAGATACTATTTGCTTTGCACTAGTGCAGATTTAGTTGACTGTGTGTCTAAACGACTGATCCCACAGAGAGACGAGCCTCAGATATGTGCAATATTAGTCATGGGGATCTGATAGCTTTCTACTCTATCTTTTTTTCCCCCCCAGTTAATGGGTTATAAAGCCTGGTTTAAAATGTTAGACGAAGGGTGAGGTCTACCTGGTGCATGGATCTTCCAGGGCATGACTTTATTAAACAGCTGTAATGATCCAGCACAAGTAGATAGATGCACAGACCAACGACAATATTGAATTAGAGCAAAAGGGAATTAACTCCTTGGATAAAGAAACTTTGTGAAGGTTATTGCTACTCAATCTAAATAAGCCTCATTTACATCTCGCATAATAAAGATGAAGCAAAACATAACTTGAGGTGGAATTTAATGATTTAAAACTTAATTTAATTCATGATTGCCAGCTTGCACGGACTACAATTGATTTCTCAACCAAAAATGTTAGACTGAGATACTCAATGTTGTTTCAATGTTGCGTAAATATCAGTGCTAACAGCAAACAGGCAGAGCATGTCAAACTCTGTGAGAGGAAATGTCCTGAATTTACTGTGTATTAAAGATATAATTAGCTTTGCAATTCAAAGTGGAGTAATTGGAAGACATTCACGTTGACTTTGAATATTGCAATTATGTCTGGAGAACATAACGTTTCTGTTCGGGACTCTTCTTCAGACTGATTGTATGGGGGTGGGGGGAGGGGAGTAAGGTGGAAGAGAGGAAGAGAGAAGGGGCAGGTAATAGGTTGATAGAGGGGATGAGGGCTTTTTGATAGGCAGATGGTCGCACAAAGACTAGAGATGAAAATTCAGAAGGTGTGAGACAAAAGGATTGAAGAGTTGCCATTTGTGAAGCTAGAGGGAGGAATATAGGTTGAAGGAGAGGGGAGGTGAGTCCAGGTGGGGAACAGAGGGATAGGGCAGAAGGGGCACTATCTGGGGGAATAAGGAAGAGGGGGAGGATTATGTAGTTAACTAAAATTGGAGAAGTCAATGTTCTACCCCCATCCCTACAATCGGTATAAAGAAGGGTTCCAACCTGAAACATCACATGTGCTTGCTCTCCAAGGATACTGCTTGACCTGCTGAGTTACTCCAGCACTTTATGTCTGTTTTGTAAACCAGAACCTGCAGTTCACGTGTGGCGGCGCCTAACGGCTGCGGCTCGCTGGCAGTCTGTTCGTCTTTTTTTCCTTTTTTTTGTTGTGTGTCGGTGTTGGGATGGTTTTTGTTTTTGTTTTTTGGCTGTGTATGTGTGGGGTGGGGGGTGGTGGGGGAAACCTTTCCTTTTTAGGTCTCTTCCTCACGGTGCGGGGCGCTGCTCGGCCGCGGGCCTTCCATCGCCCGCGGTGCCTTCCATCGCCCGGTGCGGCTCGGCCGCGGGACTTTACATCGCTGGTGCGGCTCGGCCGCGGGACCTAACATCGCCCGGTGCGGCTAGGTCGCGGGACTTAACATCGCCCGGTGCGGCTAGGCCGCGGGACTTAACATCGCCCGGTGCGGCTCGGCCGCGGGACTTAACATCGCCCGGTGCGGCTAGGCCGCGGGACTTAACATCGCCCGGTGCGGCCGCGGGACGGTTCAGCGCCATGTGCGGCTCGGCCGCAGGGCCTTCCATCGCCCGACGCGGCTCGGCCGCGGGACTTTACATCGCTGGCGCGGCTCGGCCGCGGGACCTAACATCACCCGGTGCGGCTCGGCTGCTGGACTTAACAGTGCCCGGTGCGGCTCGGCCGCAGGGCCTTCCATCGCCCGGCGCGGCTCGGCCGCGGGACTTAGCAGCGCACGGTACGGCCGCGGGGCCTTCCATCGCCCGGCTCGGTCACGGGACGTTTCAGCACCCGGTGCAGCTCGGCCGCGGGGCCTTCCATCGCCCGGCTTGGCCGCGGGACGTTTCAGCGCCCGGTGCGGCTCGGCCGCGGGCATCTGTGCGGGTTGGTCGGGGACGAGCTGTCTGTCCGTGGGCGTGGGGAAGAGAGTGGAAGTTTTGTTGCCTCCATCACAGTGAAGGGGTGTTTGGAGTCACTGTGATGGACGTTTGTGTTGGGGGTCATGTGTCTTGTGTTCTTTTTTTTTTTGTGTATGACTGCAATGTAATTTCGTTCGGTACCTCGGTACCGAATGACAAATAAAGCTCGGTATTCCTGTATTCCTTGTTTCTTGAGTTTGATGTGAGAGGTGAAGTGAGAGTGACTGCCTTTGACATCAAGGCAAAGACTGACCAACTGAGTTGACAAAAGTGACTGGGTAAATCAGCTCAAAGTGGAAAACACTCCACATATTGAAGCCATCCACTCCATTTGTTGGGGGCAAAGGATCTCAGGCCCAGAGTATAAACTTCAGGCTTTATTATGGTAGTGTTATGATTATTAATTTATTTCTTGTTTTATTATAGATTATCTACGTATATTGTGTTTACAGACCTATCAATGAGTCTCCATTAGAATCGGAAAACTGAGCGAAAGGGTCATGCTTCAAGTTACAATGGGGTGGGGAGAGATGGGTAGAGAGAACAAAGCCGGAGGGTAGTCCAGGTAGCAATTAGTAGCAGGAGTTACAGAGAGAATGGGAACAATTGTCAGGTGCTGGGCATAACAGCTGGTGGACTCTGAATCGGAGGGTGTTCGGAAAAGATGACCGATCAAGTCGTATATGTGAACAGAGAAACCTCAAACTAATACACCAGGTGATGATCGTATATCAGAGCCAACCATCCCTTGCGCAAGCAGGAGAGGCAGGACACCTAAAATGGCTAAACGTGCCATTTTCTCTTTTGGGTGACAGCCCGACCCAACAGCTGATGGGACACTGCTCTTCACGCTTGCATTGGCCGTCATTCAAACCATGCAAGAGGCCAAAAACAGAGCAGTCAGAGTGGGAGTGAGATAAGGAAATACACTGAAGAGCAACTGGAAGTTCTCGGTTCTCTGGCGCTGTGATGCACCGCGTCTGCCAGCTGCGCCACATTTTCTGCCCCAGTTGGGTTTTTAACCCGAAAAACACATTATTTCTGATTCTCCTTCCACATATGCTGCCTGAATTGCTGAACACTTCTTGCATTTTCTGTTTGTTTCGGGCTTCCAGCATTTTTTTCAAAATTTTGGTCAACATATTGGATGTCATCACTGACGAGAAACTTCGTTGGAGCAGGCATACAAATACTGCTGCCAGGACAGAGGTTGGGTATCCTGCAGGAATAACCCATTCCAATAAGCACACCAACACCTCCACTTCCTTAAAAGGCTTAGGAGATTCAACATGTCCCCAACAACTCTCACCAACATCTGGATGCGCTGTAGAAAGCATTTTGTCAGGATACATTACAGAATGGTTTGCTTCATCCAACAATGCAAGAACTTGCAGAAAATTGTAGACACAGCCCAGACCATCACCCAAACCAACCTTCCTTCCATTGACTCCATCTGCACCTCACGCTGCCTCGGCAAAGCCAGCAGCATAATCAAGGACGATCTCACCCTAGTCACTCCCTCTTCTCCCCTCTCCCATCAGGCAAGAGGTATAGAAGTGTGAAAACATATACTTCCGGATTCAGGGACAGTTTCTTCCCAGCTGTGATTAGGCAACTGAACCATCCTATTACCAGTTAGAGAGCGGCCACGAGCAACTATCTACCTAATTGGAGACCCTCGGACTATCTTTGATCGGGCTTCACTGGACATTATCTTGCACTAAATGTTATTCTCGTTATTCACTTTATCATGCATCTGTACTGGATGGATCATTGTAATCATGTATTGTCTTTCCGCTGACTGGTTAGCGCGCAATGTAAAGCTTTCCACTGTATCTCGATGCATGAGACAATAAACTAAACTAAAAAAGATCTAAACTAAACTATCCAAAAGCTTCCAAGATCTTCGCTATGTCTCAGGGATATAAATCTGAAGTGAAATACTATCCACTTACCTGGATGAATGAAGGTGCAAGAGGCTCAAAGCCATCATGGATAAAGCAACGTGCTTAAACAGGATGAAATGCAGGGCATGTTCATGATATGAGCCACAGTTGTACTCAGCAAGTTGTATTCCGTCAAAACAAACATGTGGACGTGTGCATGGATAGGATAGGTTTGGAGAGATATGGTCCAAATGCAGGTGGGTGGGACTAGAGTAGATGTGTTGACTAGTTGGTCAGCATGGGCAAGTTGGGCCGAAGGGTCTGTTTCCACACTGTATGATTTTATGATTCATCAAAGTGTAATCCTCCATCCATGACGTCCAGCTGGCCCAGAGCAACAGGTACATGAGAATATCAGGACCTCCAGCTAACTCTGCAAATTACCAACCACCCGGATTTGAAAGTCGTTTGACACAAAGTGCTGGAGTAACTCAAGGGGGCAGGCAGCATCCCTGGAGAATCAGGATGGGCGATGGTTCGGGTCGGGACCCTTGTACACACTGATTTGAAAGTATCTTGCCTCACCTTTATTGTCACCTGGTCAGAAACTCCAAGCCACCTTGCAAAGTAGCTCTGCCCGGCACCATTGCAATGTGGACTGATGTGGGTAAAGACCACTAGTGTAAGAAAATAACTGCAGATGCTGGTACAAATCGAAGGTATTTATTCACAAAATGCTGGAGTAACTCAGCAGGTCAGGCAGCATCTTGGGAGACTTTGAAGAAGGGTCTCGACCCGAAACGTCACCCATTCCTTCTCTCCCGAGATGCTGCCTGACCTGCTGAGTTACTCTAGCATTTTGTGGGTAAAGACCACTCATCGCTGCCTCCTCGGATGTAATGAGGGATGAAGGACAAAGGCAAGTCTTGGTACCCGCAGACCCCGAATAAAGAATAATAAGGATGGATGGATGGGTGACGTTTCGAGTCGGGTCCCTTGTTTCTCCACACTGTTTCATGGGTCTGTGAGAGAGGTGTCAGGCTTCACTGATTGTCGACTTGCTGGGTCCATTCTCCGCACCTCACACCAATCCCGAGCGCTGTCTCTCTCCCCGCGGCGGAGAGTTGGTTAAACGACTGTACCTGGCCCAAGACCAGCTCCGTGGTGATGGGTAGACATGACAAAATCAGGGGATGAAGCTGGCGGCGCGATGGTACCCGATCACACTGTGAAAGACTCAGCTAGTGTGTGTGTGTGTGTGGGGGGGGGGGGGGGGACTTACAGGGAGTCGAGGGGGGGGAGGCAGAGAGGGTCTCAGAGAGGAAGTTTGAGGGGAGCAGAGAAGATGGGAGTGATAAGAGCGGTCCTGAGGGGGGTCAGAGCGAACTACATGGGGGAGGGGAGGGACCAGAGGGGGTACGTGTGAGACAGAGGGGCTTGGAGGAGCCAGAGGGGGTGAGACAGAAACATGGGGTAGGAGGGAGCCAGAGAGGAGCCTGAGGGGGTGGGTGAGAGGGAACCAGAGGGGGGGGGAGGGGGTCAGAGGGAGATAGTGGGGTCGGAGGGTCAGAGGGGGAGAGGGTGGGGAGGGAGGTAAAGGGGTGGGAGGGAGCCAGGGGGAGCTGGAGGATGGCAGAGGGGATCAGAGGGATGTGGAGAGGTTGAGGGAGCCAGAGGGGATGAGAGGGAGACAGAGAGGGGTCGGGGGGGTGGGGGTGGGGGGGGAGGTAGAGGGGGTGGGAGGGAGGTGGAGGGGGGATGGAAGGGGGTGGAGGGGGTGAGAGGGATGTGGAGGGGTGGGAGGGTGGAGGGGATGAGAGGGATGTGGGGTCGGGGGAAAGGTAGAGGTGGGAGTGGGTGGGAGGTGGAGGAGAGGGAGTTGGAGGGGATGAGAGGGGGGTGAGAGGGGGTGAGAGGGATGTGGAGGGAGGGTGGGAGGGTGGAGGGGGTGGGAGTGATGTGAAGGGTGGGAGGGAGGTGGAGGGGTGGGAGTGTGGAGGGGATGAGAGGGAGATGGGGTCTGGGGGAAAGGTAGAGGTAGGTGGGAGGGAGATGGAGGGGATGAGAGGGATGTGGAGGGTGGGAGGGAGATGGAGGGGTCGGGGGATAGAGGTGAGTGGGTGGGGGGAGGTGGAGGTGGGTGGGAGGGAGTTGGAAGGGGGATAGAGGGGGGTGAGAGGGGGTGAGAGGGATGTGGAGGGAGGGAGGGAGGGAGATGGAGGGGGTGGGAAGGTGGAGGGGATGAGAGGGATGTGGAGGGAGGGAGGGAGGGAGGTGGAGGGGTCGGGGGATAGATGTGAGTGGGTGGGGGGGGGAGGTGGGGGGGTGGGTGGGAGGGAGTTGGAAGGGGGTGGAGGGGGGTGAGAGGGGTGTGGAGGGAGGGAGGAAGATGGAGGGGTGGGAAGGTGGAGGGGATGAGAGGGATGTGGAGGGAGGGAGGTGGAGGGGTGGGAGGGAGGTGGAGGGGTGGGAGGGAGGGAGGGAGGAGTGGGAGGGAAGTGGAGGGGATGAGAGGGATGTGGAGGGAGGGAGTGGAGGAGTGGGAGGGAGATGGAGGGGTCGGGGGAAAGGTAGAGGTGGGAGTGGGAGGGAAGTGGAGGGGTGAGAGGCAGGTGAGAGGCAGGTGAGAGGCAGGTGAGAGGCAGGTGAGAGGCAGGTGAGAGGCAGGTGAGAGGCAGGTGAGAGGCAGGTGAGAGGCAGGTGAGAGGCAGGTGAGAGGCAGGTGAGAGGCAGGTGAGAGGCAGGTGAGAGGCAGACACGCCGACACCTGGTCTCCAGGGACTGATGCAGAGTGGCGTCTCAGTGAGCGAGGTGGAGTCAGGCGCTCGGAGCTGCAGGTGGGAGCTGGATGAGAGGGGACCAGCCCCGCCGCCAGCCGCTGTAACTGTGCACTCCGGCGTCTCCCGAGCCTGAGCCCGAGCCCGGGGCTGGGTGCGATGGATGGGTTGGGGACATTGCCGGGGAACGTGTCGCTGGGGGGTGCGGCGGAGAGGAGGCTCGGGGAGAGGCGAGCCTGGGTGAGCAGCGCACTGGCCAGCGTCCTCATCTTCACCATCGTGGTGGACCTTCTGGGCAACTCGCTGGTCATCGTCTCCGTGTTGAGGAACAAGAAGCTGCGGAAAGCAGGCAAGTTCCCTTGAACTTCACTTGGAGAGGAGGAGCGGGGGGGTGGTGGGGGTGGGGGTGGTGGTGGGGGGGGGGGGGGTGGAGAGAGGACTTCATGTGGCTACGGGTGATGCAGGAAGGGACTGCAGATGCTGGTTTAGACCGAAGATAGAAGACTCTGAAGAAGGGTCCAGACCCGAGCAGTCACCTATTCCCTTTATCCAGAGATGCTGCCTGACCCCCTGTGTTACTCCAGCTGTTTGTGTCTATATACCGCTCTTCACGGTAGGACACAGTCTTATCTTGCTGGATCACCAGGCTCCATTCTTTCTCCCCCCCCCCCCCCCCCCCTCCATCTCCTTCTCTCCATTCCTCCTATCCACCACTCTCACCCTCCTCCTCCTCCTCCTCCTCCTCCTCCTCCTCCTCCTCCTCCTCCTCCTCCTCCTCCTCCTCCCTGGCGCATCCACCCCCCCCCTCACAACGCCCTCTTCATTCCTCTCCTCCTCCCCCCCCCCATTCCAGCCCCACAACCTTCATTTTGTACCCCACTTCCAATCCCCACATCTCCTTCCAATCCTTTCCCACGCTGACTCTTGTCCCACCCTTTTACACAGAAGATAGACACAAAAAACAGTAACAGTAACAGTAACTCAGCGGGACAGGCAGCATCTCTGGAGAGAAGGAATGGGTGGCGTTTCGGGTGGAGACCCTTCTTCAGGGATTCAGGGTGATTCCACCCTTTTACACATCCTGACTCCTCCGATCACTCTGCCATCTCCCTCAACCCCCCCCCTTTCCCACTCCTCCAATTGCTAACTCCCCTCTTACCCTCTCCTCTCCACCTCACCTCTTATCTCGTTATCTCCAACTCTCATTCCAAAAACCACACTCTGCCTTCCTCTCAGCCTTCCTTTCCTGCTACTCCCACTTTCACTGCCAACTCGGTGGCTCTAGAAATTGTGGACGCATTGGTGATCATTTTCCAATGTTCTATAGGTTCGGGATCAGTTCCTGTGGATTGGAGGGTAGCTAATGTTGTCCCACTTTTTAAAGAAAGGAGGGAGAGAGAAAACGGGAAATTATAGACCAGTTAGTCTTACATCAGTGGTGGGGAAGATGCTGGAGTCAATTATTAAAGACAAAATTGCGGAGCATTTGGATAGCAGTAACAGGATCGTTCCGAGTCAGCATGGATTTACGAAGGGGAAATCATGCTTGACTAATCTTCTGGAATTCTTTGAGGATGTAACTAGGAAAATTGACAGGGGAGAGCCGGTGGATGTGGTGTACCTCGACTTTCAGAAAGCCTTCGACAAGGTCCCACATAGGAGATTAGTGGACAAAATTAGAGCACATGGTATTGGAGGTAGGGTACTGACGGATAGAAAATTGGTTGACAGACAGAAAGCAAAGAGTGGGGATAAATGGGTCCCTTTCAGAATGGAAGGCAGTAACTAGTGGGGTACCACAAGGCTCGGTGCTGGGACCGCAGCTATTTACAATATACATTAATGACTTGGATGAAGGGATTAAAAGTAACATTAGCAAATTTGCAGATGATACAAAGCTGGGTGGTAGTGTGAACTGTGAGGAAGATGCTATGAGGTTGTAGGGTGACTTGGACAGGTTGTGTGAGTGGGCGGATGCATGGCAGATGCAGTTTAATATGGATAAGTGTGAGGTTATCCACTTTGGTGGTAAGAATAGGAAGGCAGAGTATTATCTAAATGGTGTCAAGTTAGGAAAAGGGGTCGTACAACGTGATCTGGGTGTCCTAGTGCATCAGTCACTGAAAGGAAGCATGCAGGTACAGCAGGCAGTGAAGAAAGCCAATGGAATGTTGGCCTTCATAACAAGAGGAGTTGAGTATAGGAGCAAAGAGGTCCTTCTGCAGTTGTACAGGGTCAGAGTGAGACCGCACCTGGAGTACTGTGTGCAGTTTTGGTCTTCAAATTTGAGGAAGGATATTCTTGCTATTGAGGGCGTGCAGCGTAGGTTTACTAGGTTAATTCCCGAAATGGCGGGACTGTCATATGTTGAAGACTGGAGCCACTAGGCTTGTATACACTGGAATTTAGAAGGATGAGAGGGGATCTTATCGAAACATATAAGATTATAAAGGGGTTGGACACGTTAGAGGCAGGAAACATGTTCCCAATGTTGGGGGAGTCCAGAACCAGGGTCCACAGTTTAAGAATAAGGGGTAGGCCATTTAGAACGGAGATGAGGAAAAGCTTTTTCAGTCAGAGAGTTGTAAATCTGTGGAATTCTCTGCCTCAGAAGGCAGTGGAGGCCAATTCTCTGAATGCATTCAAGAGAGAGCTAGATAGAGCTCTTAAGGATAGCGGAGTCAGGGGTATGGGGAGAAGGCAGGAACGGGGTACTGATTGAGAATGATCAGCCATGATCACATTGAATGGCGGTGCTGGCTTGAAGGGCCAAATGGCCTATTCCTGCACCTATTTTCTATTGTCTACTCTTCCCGGTCTCCCTCCTCATTCCCTTACTCTTCATCCCTTCTGAATCCCCCAGTCACCTCACTCCTTGCCTTCCGGCCCCTACCTAGGGAAAGACGTTCTTGCCTTAGAGGGAGTACAGAGAAGGTTCACCAGATTAATCCCTGGGATGGCGGGACTTGCATATGAGGAAAGACTGGATAGACTGGGCTTGTACTCGCTGGAATTTAGAAGACTGAGGGGGGATCTTATAGAAACATATAAAATTCTTAAGGGGTTGGAGAGGCTAGATGCGGGAAGATTGTTCCCGATGTTGGGGGAGTCCAGAAGCAGGGGTCACAGCTTAAGGATAAGGGGGAAGTCTTTTAGGACCGAGATGAGAAAACATTTCTTCACACAGAGAGTGGTGAATCTGTGGAATTCTCTGCCACAGAAGGTAGTTGAGGCCAGTTCATTGGCTATATTTAAGAGGGAGTTAGATGTGGCCCTTTTTGCTAAAGGGATCAGGGGGTATGGAGAGAAGGCAGGTACAGGTTACTGAGCTGGATGATCAGCCATGATCATATTGAATGGCGGTGCAGGCTCGAAGGGCCGAATGGCCTACTCCTGCACCTATTTTCTATGTTTCTATGTTTCTAATCCCCAGCTCTTTCCCACTACCCAGTTTTGTAGACCCCCCCCCCCACCAACTTCCTCTTCACTCTCCCCGTCCCTCCCTGCCTCCTCTCCTCGTTTCCCACAAACCCGGTTCCCCACCCCTTTCCATTCCACCCACCAGCCATATTCCACATCCCTCCCTATGACCCTCCTATTCCACTCCTCCCATTACCCTTTCTCTCCCCTCTGACATTCTTCTGTTAAACCACTACCTCAGTCAGCAGAGTATTAGGGTGAAATCCTGACAGTGGATCACTAAACTGATGCTTTATAATGCTGGTCAAAAGTGTTGAGAAGAAGTTAGAAGAGTGTGTAATTTGTTTGTTGCAATACTCGTATGTCACATTATATTGAAAACTGATAGGATACACATTCGAAAAGCAAAACACAGTAACTGCTGAAAATCTGCAATGAAAACAAAAAGACATGTTGAAAGTGCTGAGCAGCTCAAGCAACAGTGTGAACATTTCAGGCCAATGGCCTTATACTGGAACTCTGCTGAGGTGTGATTGACTTGAAGATTAACTTTCCATCGATGATGCCTGACCCACTGAGTATGTGCAGCATTATCTGCCATTATGGGTCAGTCAGCAACTCTGGAGAAAAAGGAAGGGTGACATTTTGGGTCGGGACCCTTGTTCAGTCTGACCCGAAATGTCCCCCATCCTTTTTCTCTAAAGGTGCTGCCTGACCCGTTGAGTTACTCCAGCACTTTGTCACTATCATCGGTACATACCAGCATCTGCAGTTCCTTGCTGCACATTTTATCTGTATTGGTTTGTATATCACTATCAAAAAGCCGTTTCTTACTGTGAATTTAGGAAATAATCAGAGTGTGTTGAAGCCAGTCAATCTGGGTGAATTGTTGCAGGCAGGAGGCAGGGAGGTGGGAGGAAATGGATGAAAGCAATTAGGTGAAAAGAACGTGATTCACAGGCTGGCAGAGCAAATGCAAAGCATTTATTTTCAAACTTTGTAAGATTGAGGAATCATCTGTTGTGAAAATTCAAAGCGTGAATTGCATTTTCCAGTACTGCCGAACGAAGGTCCAATATGCCAATACCTTCACTAAAATAACAGAAAAGGAAATCCCGGAATCAAATGGGTTTACCGGCATAATATCCATCTGTAAATCCACTGCTGACACCACTCTTGTTGGATGAATAATGGGTTGTGATGCGTGGAAAGCAGGAGGGAGCTGGAACACCTGGATGGGAAGCACTGTCACAAAAACCTCTCACTCAACATCAACAAAACCAAGGAACTAAGCATTGACTTCAAGAAGAGGAAATCAGGAGACCATGTGCTAATTTCATTAACGGATTGGTTGAAAGAGATTAGGCAAGCTAACAACAAAAGACACAAAGTGCTGGAGTATCTGAACAGTCCAGGCAGCGTGTCTGGAGAACATGAATTGTCGACGTTTTGGGTCGGGACCCTTCTTCAGGCTGGTCATGGGTTGGGGTGAGGATGGGAGAGGCAGGACGAAGCCTTGCAAGTAATAGGTGGGGGAGGTTTTTAATAGGCAGATGGTTGGACAAAGGGCAGAGATGAAAAGTCTGAAGAAGCAAGACAAAAGGGTTGAAGAGCTGTGAATTGTGAAGGCAGAGGAAGGAATGTATTGTAGGTGGATGGGGAGGGGGAGGTGAGAAATAGGTGCAAGTGCAGCTGCAGCACAGGGGAGAGAGGGGTGGAAAAGAAATGGGGGAGGGTGGGGGAAGAACGGGAGGGGGCTGGGTTTTGGTAGTTACTTAAAATTGGAGAATTCAATGTTCGTAAGATACCCAAACCCAATATGAGGTGCTGTTCTTCCAGTTTGCAAGTGGCCTCACTCTGGCAATGGAGGAGGCCCAAGACATGAAGGTCAGTATGGGAGTGGGCAGAGGAGTTAAAATGAGCAGCAAATGGAAGATCTTGTAGGCCTTGGTGGACCGAGCACAAGTGTTTGGCGAAACGGTCGCTGAGTCTATGCTTGGATGTATAGGATGCCACATCGGGAACATCAGATGCAGCAGGTGAGGTTATAGAAGGTCGGTCTCATGTGGAAGAACTGCTAGGGTCTTTGGATGAAGGTGAGGGAAGAGGTATAGAGACCAGTGTTACATCTCCTGCAGTTGCAAAGGAAAGTGCCTGGGGAGCGGTCTCTGCGAAAGGCGGAAAGGGGTGGGTATGGGAAGACATGACTGGTCGTGGGATCACGTTGAAGGCGACGGAATTGTTGGAGGATGATGTGGTGGATGTGCAGGCTGGTGGGATGAAGGGTGAGGACCAGGGGAACTCTATCATTGTTCCATCTGGGAGGAGGGTTAGCAATAAATAAACTGCAGGACACAGAAGAGATGTGGGTGGGGAATCCATCTGTGACAGCAGAGGGGAAAGCATGTTTACTAAAGAAAGAGGTCATCTCAAATGAAAAGCCTTATCTAGGGAAAAGATGCGATGGAGACAGAGAAGTTGAGAGTAGGGGACAGCACCTTTGCAAGAGACAGGGTGGGAGGAAGTGTAGTCCAGATAACTGTGGGAGTCGGTAAGTATGTAGTACACATCAGTCGATGGAGACAGAGGCAGTGATGGAGACAAAGAGATCAAGAGAGGGGAGAGAGGTGTCAGAAATAGTCTATGTAAGTTTGAGGGCAGGGTGGAAGTTAATGGTAAAGTTAATGAAATCAGCAAGTTGTGCACGGGTGCAGGAGGTAGCCCTGATGCAGTAGTTAATGTGGCAGAGGAAGAGTTGGGGGGGCGGTGCCTGTGTATGTTTGGGACAAGGACTGTTCGATGTAACTGACCAAAGGGCAGGTGTAGCTGGGGCCCATGCGAATGCCCGTGGCTACATCTTTAACTTGGAGAAAGAGAGAGGAGTCAAAAGAGAGTTTGTTGAGAGTGAGGCCAAGTTCTGCCAGGCAGAGGTGTGTGTTAGTAAAGGATCACTGTTCAAGCAGGAATCAGAGAGCCTTGAGACATTCCTGGCCTGGTGGGGGATGGAGGTTCAGTGGGAGAGGACATCCATGGTAAAGTTGAGGCAATGGAGCCGTGGAAATGGAAAGTCATTGAAGAGCTGAATTCCTGTTTAACTATATTTTACATTTTCGGTCTGTTAATTTTTTTTCTTCCTTCCAAACTATTTACAAGTCAGAACTGCAGGGGAAAATTAGTCAAATCTTTCAACAACCACCAATATTCCAGGAATAAATCAGCTATCCTTCCCACACTGTATTTTCAATCTTGCCAAATTCTCCAGCTTGTAATTTACCTACAATTCACTGTTTAAGACATGAATGTGGATCATCTGTGATGCACCATTAGACAACTTTTCAATCACAGACAAGAGTCTAGCATTCCCTCCAAAAATCATAAAAATATCATTATTCTGCATATACTCAATAATACTCCAAAGACGTACAGGTATGTAGGTTAATTGACTGGGTAAATGTAAAAAATTGTCCCTAGTGGGTGTAGGATAGTGTTAATGTGTGGGGATCGCTGGGCGGCGCGGACTTGGTGGGCCGAAAAGGCCTGTTTCCGCGCTGTATATATATGATATGATGATGATATGATAAACAATCGATTGATTCTCCATTGTAAATTGCTTTAATAAATGTGATTTAGTAGTAAATGTCATAGATACATCCCTCACCCATGCCACCTCTGTGTCCCATAGTTCTGCTCTTGTTTGCCATCCACGCAGATGGAACAACGGTAGAGTTCCCCTGGTCCACACCTTTCATCTCACCAGCATCCGCATCCAGCACATCATTTTCTGTCTTTTCTATCACCTCCAACATCATCCCACCACCAGTCACATCTTCCCTTCCCCACCCCCTTTCCGCCTTCCCTCCGCAACTCATTGGTTCACTTATCCCTTCCACCCCCTCCCCAGATACTTTTCCCTGCAACCGCAGAAGATGCAACACCTGTCCCTGTACCTCCTCCCTCACCTCCCACCAGGGACCCCAGCAGATGAGATGGACGTTCACGTGCACCTCCTCCAACCAATCTATCATCAAGGATCCTAACAATCCAGGTCGTGCCCTTATCAAGCTTCTCCCATCAGGCAGGAGGTACAGAAGAACTGAACTCCTGCACCACTAGGTTCAGGAAGAGCTGCCTTCCTATTACATCAGGTTGTTGTATTGACCAGCACAATCCTCATCCTGTGTCAGGAACTGAATTCTGTGGACCACCTCCTGCACTCTCATCAACTTATTTTCCAATTGTGTTTCTGCACTAATGCCTTGTTGGTTGCACAGTATTTTTCTCTATAATTTACTTATGATTTATGCATAGGTTAGATGTAAGCTAAGTTTTAAGTGAGTCTGTGTGCCTGAGATGTTGCTGCAAGCGAGACTTTCATTGTACCTGTACCTCACCATACTAATGCCCATGGCAATAAACTTGACTTTCCTTTTACACCAATTTACACCAATTTAATGACAAGTGGCATTTAAGGTAAAATATTATGAGGCTTTCACTACACAGAATCAAATCTTTGTTCTGTTCTTGTGAATATCAATGACTACATATATATTTTTCCCTCCCACACACTCGGGGCAATTTTACAGAGACCAATTAACATAGAAACCTTCACATCTCTGGGATGGGTGAGGAAATCAGAGCATCCGAAGGAAGCCCACGTGGTCACGGGGAGAACGTGCAGTGCATGCAGGCAGTACCCAAGGTTGGGATCGAACCCGGATCGCCGGCGTTGTGAACCAGCAGGTTTAGCATTAGTTTATTTTAGTTTAGTTTAAAAATACAGCGTGGAAACAGGCCCTTTGGCCCACCGAGTCCACACCGACCAGCAATCCCCGCACACTAACACTATCCTACACACACTAGGGACAATTTACACTAATACCAAGCCAATTAACCTATAAACCCGTACATCTTTGGAGTGTGGGAGGAAACCGAAGATCTCGGTGAAATCCCACGCGGTCATGCGGGGAACGTACAAACTCCGTACAGGCAGCACCCATAGTTGGGATCAAACCTGGGTCTCTGGCACTGCAAGCGCTCTAAGGCAGCAACTCCACCAGCTGCACCACTGTGCCGCCACTGCGCCTCAAGTTGATGAATGGTGTTCATGTTCCCAGCACAGCTGGATCGAGGACAGTGTGTGGGGGTGTAAAACTTTGGCTTCACTTGGACCTGTCATTGAGGGCCCTTCTCATCATCTGTCGTGCAAAGTCTTGGTGCAAGTTTGAAAGTCCCACTGACAGAATTAGCTGAAAAATGACATTGACATTTTGCTCAGGGATTCAACGAGATCTAGCATCTTATTCCACAGAGGTTTGTGGTCATTCCATGCGGACTACTGCTTGGTTGATTTAAGGACTTCTGGTTATGGACTTCTAAAGGATAATTGGTGGAGTAAGCGACACATGTTGACAGATGGAACCTCAGCAGACAGTAACAATGTTTGTATCTCAAAGATCTATACACAGTTTCATGCAGCCATGCACAAAGGGGTTCTTGGCAGCCTGCATACCAACCTCAACTCTTATCATCTTTCTTCTGTCATTCAATGGTGAAGGCTGAATCTCAGAACTTCTGACAGGCGCAAATCATGAGTCCTCGAGCAAGTTATCGGTGATTGTGCAATTTCCCTGGTTTCTGCTTTCAAAATGCCTTTGGTCGCCACAGTAGAAACATTGGCATTGATGTTCGGCACAGTTACTTCATCCCAAAGGTTTCAAAGGTCTTTTGTTGTCACGTAACCATTAAGGTGCATTACCATACAGCCATATGCGAATTACCATACAGCCATATTTTTTAAAAAGCAACAAGACACACAACTACGTAAAAGGTAACATAAACATCCACCACAGTGGACTCCCCACATTCCTCACTGTGATTGAAGGCAACAAAGGTCCAATTTTCGTCCTCTTTATTCTCATGTGGTCGGGGCGGTCGAACCATCCGTCGGGGGGATCGAAGCTCCCGCACGCGCCGCTCCCGCGTCGGGGCGATCGAAGCTCCCGCGTCGGGGCGATCGAAGCCTCCACGTCGGGGCGATCGAAGCCTCCACGTCGGGGCGATCGAAGCCTCCATGTCGGAGCGTTCGAAGCTCCCGCGTCGGGGCGGTCAAAACTCCCGCGTCGGGGCGGTCGAAACTCCCGCGATTTGGAGTTCCCGAAGTCTGTCTCTGACCACAAGCACCCATGGTTGGAGCTCCGAGGTCCATCCCTGGCAAAGGGATCGTGGGCTCCGTGATGTTAAAGTCCCGTAGGCTCTCCGCAGTGGAGCTCTCAAACACCAGTCTCCAACAAAGGCCGCCAATCCCTCAATGTTAGGCTGCAGTGCGGACGGAGATACAATACGGAAAAAAAATCACATCTCCATTGAGGTAAGAGATTAGAAAAAAAGTTTACCCCAACCACCCCCCACCCACCCCCCACATAAAGCATGCTAAAGAGTACTAAAAACATACATTTAACACATATTATTAAAACACAAGAAGGAAGGGACAGACAGACTGTTGGCGAGGCAGCCATTGATCTTTACGTAAGAGTAAATTGTTGAGAGGAAGAGAAATAATTAGAGATGAACAATGCAGAAAATCTATTTGTATAAATGGTGATATTGAATATGAATAAAACATATTAGCTTAGAAATCCTCTGATGAGACGGTTCATTTATATGTGACATAAAGTATAATTTCAAAGAAGCAATTTGTAAAATGCATGATACTCTGTGCTCCGGTTTCCTCCCACACTCCAAAGACGTCCAGGTTTGTAGGTTAATTGGCTTCCGTGAATTGTAAACCGTCCCTAGTGTAGGATAGTGCTTGTGTACGGGACGATCTTTGGTCGGCGCGGACTCAATGGGCAGTAGGGCGCTGGATCTCTAAACTAAACTAAAGAATTTATGTGTGAGTGAAACTTCTCCACATGACCATGTGGGTTTTCTTCGGGTGCTCCGGTTTCCTCCCACACTCCAAAGACGTACTGGTTTGTAGGTTAATTGGCTTAATGTATGTGTAAAATTGTCCCTAGTGTGCGTAGGATAGTTAATGTGCAGCGATCCCTGCTGGTTGGTGCGGACTCGGAGGGACCGAAGGGCCTGTTTCCATGCTGTATCTCTAAACTAAACTAAACTTCTCATGTGTTGTTGATCCTGACATAGACCTTCCCTGAAGCATGTTTTTGATCTTTCTTGTTTTCCTACCAGGAAAACCCACACGATCACAGGGAGAAAGTACAAACTTTGTACAGACAGCACCCATAGTCAGGATTGAACCCGGGTCTCTGGTGCTGTACAGCAGCCACTGTGCCGCAAATCTAGCACTTCACCTCAATGACTTCAAGCCCAAACAATCTGAATAAGGAATTGTTGTACAACAGTCTTTCCAGCTACACAGCCCTACATAATGCATTCTGTGTCTGAAGAAGGGTTTCGACCCAAAACGTCACCTATTCCTTTTCTCCAGAGATGCTGTCTGAGCCGCTGAGTTACTCCAGCTTTTCGCGTCTACCTACATACTGCAATCGAGCTACACAATCAGTTCAGGTATATTAGTCTGCAGAAGGGTCCTGACCCGAAACATCGTCTATCAATTTCTTCCAGATATGCTGTGTGATCTGCTTGCTGCAGCACTTTGTGTCTTTTTAGACAATAGACAATAGACAATAGGTGCAGGAGGAGGCCATTCGGCCCTTCGAGCCAGCACCGCCATTCAATGTGATCATGGCTGATCATTCTCAATCAGTACCCCGTTCCTGCCTTCTCCCCATACCCCCTGACTCCGCTATCCTTAAGAGCTCTATCCAGCTCTCTCTTGAATGCATTCAGAGAATTGGCCTCCACTGCCTTCTGAGGCAGAGAATTCCACAGATTCACAACTCTCTGACTGAAAAAGTTTTTCCTCATCTCAGTTCTAAATGACCTACCCCTTATTCTTAAACTGTGGCCCCTTGTTCTGGACTCCCCCAACATTGGGAACATGTTTCCTGCCTCTAACGTGTCCAACCCCTTAATAATCTTATACGTTTCGATAAGATCTCCTCTCATCCTTCTAAATTCCAGTGTATACAAGCCTAGTCGCTCCAGTCTTTCAACATATGATAGTCCCACCATTCCGGGAATTAACCTAGTAAACCTACGCTGCACGCCCTCAATAGCAAGTAAATTTCAAGTAAATTTTAACCTATATTAACAATATTTTACATTTTTGATCTGTTGATTTATTTTCTTCCTTGCAAACCAACTCAAAGCCAAAACTGTAAAGAAAAAAAAAATCTTTCATAAACCTCCACAATTGTTACAATAAATCAGATATTGTTCCTGCACTGAATTTTCAATCTTGTCCATTTCTCCGGCTTGTAGTTTAACCTACAAATCACAGTTTAAGACATGATTGTGGAACATCTGTGATCCATTAGTTGACTTTTCAATTGCATTCCCTCAGAAAATCGTAAACAATATCATTATTCTGTCAAGCAATTGATCGATTGTCTATTGTAAATCACCATGATGAGCAACTTTTTTAAACTATTGACTAGCTCAAAGCATTCTTTAAGCTTTTGATGGTGTGATTTTAATTTCAACCACTTTCAGCTAACTTTTAGTTTCAGATTCACAAAGCCATTATTTGTCAAAGAAATGCAATCGCATTAAGTTTTCAACTTCCTACTCTTGTAAAATATTAGTCTAGAAACCAGACCCATTTATGTGTGTGTCTAGTGTGCTTTTAATGCACAATTTCCACCTAAAAGCAGTATTATGTACATCAGATTTCATTAACAATTGGTTGACGATTTATGTGCACAATTGACTGTTGTTATTTGTGTGGTTCAGTTGTTATCTACTGAGAAGATGTGGGAATCAGACAGCAATTAAATAGACAATAGGTGCAGGAGTAGGCCATTCGGCCCTTCGAGCCAGCACCGCCATTCAATGTGATCATGGTTGATCATTCACAATCAGTACCCCGTTCCTGCCCTCTCCCCATACCCCCTGACTCTGCTACCATTAAGAGCTTTATCTAACTCTCTCTTGAAAGCATCCAGAGAATTGGCCTCCACTGCCTTCTGAGGCAGAGAATTCCACAGATTTAAATGTTCTAGATTGTTACTTGGAATATTGAACAGGCCCTTCGGCCCACATTGTCTGTCCGACACATGATACCAAGTTAAACTAATGATGTATCTACATGTGATGAATATCCCTTCATTCCATGCAGATTATTGTGACTATCTAAAAGTCTCTTAAACGCCACTATCATATCTGCCTCCACACAACCTCTGGCAGTGGGTTCCATGCACCCATCACTGCCCATATTATAAAACATGCCCAGTACGTATCTTTTAAACCCCCCCCCCCCTCCCCCCCTCACCCCTCACGTTGCAGCCCTGCACTCTTGTCTTAGTTATTTTCACCCTGGGAAAAGGGTTCTCACTGTATCCTATCCCTTCCTCTCACCATTTTGTACTCTTCGATCAGGTGGCCACTCAACCTCCGATGCTCCAGAGAAGACAATCCAAATTCGTCCAACGACTTCTCATAGTGAACAACCTCTGATCCAGGCAGCATCCTGATAAACCTCTTCTGCATCTTCTCCAAAGCCTCCATATCCTTTCGGTAATGTGGCCACCAGAACTGCATACAATGCACCAAATGTGGCCCAACCTACATTTTATATGGAGCAACATGACCTCACATCAATGTCTTGCAAATAATTCCAAAGATGGATTTGTACTATTTTTAATTTATGTCCTAGTTAAACAATTTACAAGTCCAACTTTTGTTTCACACCAGACTAGTAAACGAGTGCACTGCATTAGCCAAAACTACAATTGAAGATAAAGGGAATTTCTTCATTGGTCACTCCACTCTTTAAATACGGTTTCACAATTAAAAGATGCCGATGGTTACAAGATAATCCTAACCTGTCATTACTTCTCATTACACATGAAGATAAAGATGACACTCAAAAATTAAACTAATTGTGAAAGACTGATTAGGCTAGTGATGAACAGCAAATAATGATTGGAAATATTTTCCTGCTCCCAATGAGGTTACATTCTTCTCAACAGCTATCTCTTCTCTCTAGGTCATAGATACATTAGACACATCCCTTCTTTGACACATTTAGTATGAATACTCAAGAGTAGCAGACCATGGAATCACAAGCCACCATATCTAAGGCCCCCTTTGGTCATGGCTGACCATGGGTGATGCATCCTGGTTATTGGCTGCCTGCTCCAAACCTAGGCTAGAGCAGCGTTGATGTGTGGTCGGATGCAAGCCTGGGCGATGTTATATGAAGGACAGGCTGTTGCCCATGCAGCACGTCCCCCATCTCCACGTCGCTGATCGATCCAAAGGAACAGCAGAGCTGTTACAGTTTGGCACCAGCACCGTCGCAGGAGCTGCCAGAACGAGGTTGTAGACAACGATGAACTGCCTTAGGGACTCCGATGGGTGGGCCGAAGGGCCTGTTTCTGCGCTGTACCTCCTCTATGGCGCACCCTCAAAAATCATCAGTAAACTTCAATACATTCAAAACTCCGCTGCCCGTCTACTCACCCACACCCCAATCCGTGACCATATCACCCCCGTCCTTTACAAACTCCACTGGCTCCCCATCCCCCAGAGAATCCAGTACAAAATCCTCCTCATGACCTACAAAGCCCTCCATAACCTGGCCCCATCCTACCTGACCGACCTCCTCCACAGGCACACTCCCACCTGCACCCTCCGCTCTGCTGCTGCCAATCTCCTATCCCCCCACATCCGGACCAAATTCAGATCCTGGGGGGACAGGGCTTTCTCCATCGCTGCTCCCACCCTATGGAACTCACTACCCCAAACCGTCAGAGACTCCTCCACACTCACCACATTCAAAACATCACTGAAGTCTCACCTGTTCAGTACTGCCTTCAACCACTGAAGGTCACCTCACCTTCTGTCTCCGTTCTCTGTTCGTTTACTTATTTATCTATTTATTCACTTCCCTATGTTCTCTAAATCCCTGTAAAGCGTCTTTGAGTATATGAAAAGCGCTATATAAATGTAATGCATTATTATTATTATTATTATTATTAAATCTAAAAAAAAATCTAAACCTGTTCACAAGCTGCTGTTCCACTATCTCACCCACTCCTTACACAATAGAGGCAATTTACAGAGACCAGTTAATCTATAAACCTGCAAATCTTTGGGAAGTGGGAGGAAGCCGGAGCACCCGGAGGAAACCCACACAGACACAGGAAGAACATGCAAACTCCACACAGACCGCACCCGAGGTCAGGATCGAACCTGGGTCTCTGGCGCTGCAAGACGACAGCTCTGCCAGCTGTGCCACTGTGCCACCCTGATTATTAGACTGCAATGTCAACTCACAGCTATAACCATAAAGGAAGGAGTGATCCTGTGACATTTCTTGCAGCCTCAACAGTTACAGATTTCCTGCATTGCATGAGGAAATCACAGTTTCAAGGAATTCAGAGGAGATAGAGAGACACTGTTGTTGCAGTTGTAGCTACCTTCTGGCAACATCGTATTACAAATAAATATACTTGACCCAGTGACAAACCCAAAAGGGATGAGATAGTCTAACCAAACAAAGAAATTGCTTGCATGAAGTATTCCAAAATTGTATCAGAGCTTGATCCAGGAATATTACTATTAATTCCCTTTTGATTTGCTCTTGATATTACTCTGTGTCAGCCCAACTGTGTTAATATAGCTGCAGCATCAGCTCAACTTCCTTAGTTTTAATTTATTTTGGGGGAGAGAGAGAGAGAACACTTTGTAGAGAAAATTCTAATGCTTATGGATGTGTTTATGTGTGTAAGTCTTCTTCAGTGCACTTTCAAATGTGGAACGATTATAATTGAAAATGTCCAAGAGGTCAGGACAGTGGAATTCAGGGAGTCAGTAAAATAGACGTGGAGATAAGTAACACTGTGAATGCAAGGGTGATACTTTTAAAGCCAAAGAAATGCTGGAGCAAGAGATAATCTATGTCATTATGGGTGATGAGAATCATTCCCCCCACGAATGATTCAACATGACTGCAGCGTTTACAAAATACATTGTTGCTACTTAGAGTCATAGAGTCGTGGAGTCATAGAGTCAAACAGCATGGAAACAGGCCCTTCGGCCCAACTTGCCCACACCAGCCAACATGTCCCATCTACACTAGTCCCACCTGCCTGCATTTGGCCCATGTCCTGCCAAACCTGTCCTATCGATGTACCTGTCTAAATGTTTTGTAAACGTTGCAATGGTACCTGCCTCAACTACCTGCTCTGGCAGCTTGCCAGTACAACTTCAACAAATCCTGCCAAACCTGCGATTAACAAAAGGACAAGCGTAACATGGGCTAGCCAGCACTATCTGACTTGGACGTATTTCTCCATTATTCCATTGTCCGTATGTCTAAGTGCTGGAACTCCCATCCTACAGGGCCTTGCTCAGAAGGTACTCTTGCAATAGGCGGTTCATCAAGATCAGTAGCAGTTCAGGAACATGGCTCACCCGCCTCTGCTCAAGGGCAATTACTAATGAACAGAACGTGCTTGCCTTTTAAAGAGCAGCCAATATCCCAGGTACGAATAAATGAAATACAACTTGTTTTCCTTTTACAATAACCTTTTATTCTTTTCCCATGCATGGTATTTTTGTCAACTGTTGTTGGAATACAGGAATGCCATTTGGATCAGTGAGTTTACTCCATCCTTTGCATGGCCACCCTCTGTCTTGTCAAGGGCGGCACAGTGGCGCAGCAGTAGAGTTGCTGCTTTACAGCGCCGGAGACCTAAGTTCAATCCTGACTACAGGTGGTTTCTATATGGTGTTTGTATGCTCTCCCTGTGACCGTGTGCATGGGTTTTCTCCGTGCGCTCCGGTTTCCTCCCACATTCCAAAGACGTACAGGTTTGTAGGTTAATTGGCTTCTTTAAATTGTCTCTGGTGTGTAGGATAGTACTAGTGTATTGTGGGTGATTTCGGTGTGCCGAAGAGCCTGTTTCCACGTTGTGTCTCTAAACTAAAGTAAAATGACTTCCCTTTTCTATTTCCCTCCTTTCCTCCTCTCAAGCATTGCTTTCCACTAAATTTCCCATTTATGTAAAGATGTCTCACCTAGAATTATTATCGTTGTTCTTATTTTAGCACGATGCTCACTTGCTTTGGATTGCATTTTAAGACTGCAATGACTCATCTGGTTTCTAAATTCATTTCATTATTTTAATTACTTCAATTGGATCACTTAACCCCTTAACCTTTGTTTTAAATGTATCCAGTACTCCTCAACTTAAGTGCATTCATAAATTTATTCCACTCGCGCCTCAATTTATCCTGCTTTTGTAATTTGCCATTTTCTCCGAATATAATGAGGCAAACAAGAGGTATTTAATGATCTCTTTTGTCTCTTTCAACAGATAAACAAAGGAGTCAAGGGTTTCATTTTGTTGGTAATCTCATTAGTTATCATTCTGACTGAACAATGTGGGTTGGAACATCACTGTAGCAGAAACTCTGACCACCAATTGACTATCCTTCAGTAGTTTCACAGCTGCATAGCCAGTAAAGCTGCTGCCTCACAGCTCCTGTAACCTTGGCTCAATCCTGATGTCCAGTGGTATTTACCTCCATGGAAACACAGAAACTAGGTGCAGGAGAAGGCCATTCGGCCCTTCGAGCCATCACCGCCATTCAATACGATCATGGCTGATCATCTAAAATCAAAATCAGTTCCTGCTTTTTCCCCATATCCCTTGATTCCGTCAGCCCTAAGAGCTACAGGTATATCTAACTCTCTCTTGAACACATCCAGTGAATTGGCTTCCATTGCCTTCTGTGGCTGAGAATTCCACAAATTCACAACTCTCTGGGTGAAAAGATTTTTCCTTTTCTCAGTCCTAAATGGCCTACCCCTTATTCTTAAACCTTGACCCCTGGTTCTGGATTCCTCCAACATGGGGAACATTTTTCCTGCATCTAGCCTGTCCAATCCTTTAATAATTTTAAATGTTCCTATAAGATCCCCTCTCACGTGCACATCTAATACGTTCAGCTCTTATCCAGATTTAGCTTTTGGATCATAATATGTTTGAGACAGGTTACCTGGTTGACACCATGGCATTTGTGCATGAGTTCCAAATGAATTTGACTCATCCCATTGAGTGTGAGCACGTTTTAAACAGTAGATGGCAGCACAGGTCACAATCAGTCCCAGTCTTCTTTTATGAAAAGCAAACTGCTGGAGGAACTCAGCAGGTCAGACAGCATCCATAATGCTTCTGGTCAGGTTCCTTTTCCGACTGATGACATTTCTGGTTGGGATCCTTCTTCAGTACATTTCTCTACACAGATGCTGCCTGACCTGCTGAGTTCCTCCAACTGTTTGTTTTTTCGCAGATACAAGAAACTGCAGATGCTGGTTTACAAAAAAAGACAAATAGTGTTGGAGTAACTCAGCAGGTCAGGACAATATCTTTGGAAGGAATGGATAGATGATGTTTCTGGTCAGAACCCTTCTTCAGACTGATTGTAGTGGGCAGAAATCTGGGAGAGGTGGGGGCAGGACAAAACATGGCAAATGATAGGTGAATACAGGTGAGGTGGGGCGGTGGATTGATTGACAGTTGATTCAACTAAGGCCAGAGATGAAAAGATAAAAAGTGTGAGATAAGGATAGAAAGGCGTGAAACATGAAGCCAGAGGAAGGAAGGACTGTTTTTCGTTCAAGATTCCAACATCTGCTGCCTCTCGTGTCCCCTTTTACAAAAGTAACTCCTTGCCAAAGTTGTAATCTTCATGGAGTCATAGAGTCATACAGCATGGAAATAGGCCCATCAGCCAACTGACCAACATGTCCCATCTACACTAGTCCCACCTGCATGCGTTTGGCCCATATCCCTCCAAAACTATTCTATCCAAGTACCTGTCTAAATGTTCCTTAAACAATGCAATAGTACCTGGCTCAACTACCTCCTCCGGCAGCTTGTTCCATATACCCACTAACCATTGTGTAATCGTTAGCCCTCAGATTCTCATTACATCTTTCCCCCTTCACCTTAAACCTATGGTCCTCAGATCTCGATTGTAATTCATGAATCTGTCCTCAATTCGTGTTAATGTTTTGTTTCAACCAAATCATATTTATTTGGTTTCTAAATAGACAACAAACAGTTCCAACAAATCAAACCAGTAGTGTTTATTGCAGTAATGTAATGATATTAATGAAGAATCCCTCACAATGTAGACAAGATTAAGCAGAAAGCAAGCTGTGTAATCCTTCAGATACATGATACTAACTGTGGGTATACAGTATATCATTAAATTAGAACTGAAAGCCCAAATAATATTCATCACCTGCTAATAAGCCTGGAAATTGCCAACATTTTCTGATTTTAAATAAACACACTAGATTGTGGATTTTGGCAGCCATTATACACAGACTAATAATTATAATTCAGTGAACATGTCATGTTCGAGTTCAGAATATTGCAATGTTTCAGTGATGCCTCTTGAACCCTCTGCTGTAATTTTATAGCTTGTATTTTAACAATCAAAAATTAAATTAGCCGCTGGGTTTCTAAGTATCTCGTTGTTACAGAACAATTGTACAAGATTACCTAATTTGTTTGCTAGGCTTCTGAAAGGCAATGAGGATAACTTGTTTCCATTCCAGTTCATTAAATTCGAAGATGTTTGTGCATTCATTATTTTCCTGTGCATGGCCATTGCACACCAACAACCATTCAACAACCAACCATCCCCCAGAGAATCCAGTACAAAATCCTCCTCATGACCTACAAAGCCCTCCATAACCTGGCCCCATCCTACCTGACTGACCTCCTCCACAGGCACACTCCCACCTGCACCCTCCGCTCTGCTGCTGCCAATCTCCTATCCCCCCCCATCCGGACCAAACTCAGATCCTGGGGGGACAGGGCCTTCTCCATCGCTGCTCCCACCCTATGGAACTCACTACCCCAAATCGTCAGAGACTCCTCCTCACTCACCACATTCAAAACATCACTGAAGTCTCACCTGTTCAGTACTGCCTTCAACCACTGAAGGCCACCTCACCTTCTGTCTCCTTTCTCTGTTCGTTTACTTATTTATCTATTTATTCACTTCCCTATGTTCTTTAAATCTTTGTAAAGCGTCTTTGAGTGTATGAAAAGCGCTATATAAATGTAATGCATTATTATTATTATTATTAATAGAGCAAGTTCTTTGAAAAAGAAACAGAATCTTGATGCATCTGCTATCTCTTTTCTTTTCTGTAGAAATAAGGAACTTTAGACTTTAGTGATGCAGCGTGGAAACAGGCCCTTCGGTGCACCAAGTCCGTGCCAACCAATGACCACCCCATACATTAACACTACCCTACACACTAGGGATGATTTACAATTTATCGAAGCCAATTAATCTACAAATCTGTACATCTTTGGAGTGTAGGAAGAAACCAGAGCACCCGGAGAAACCCATGTGGTCATAGGGAGAACGTACAAACTCTGTACAGACAGCACCTGTAGTCAGAATCAAACCCGGGTCTCTGGCACTGTAAGGCAGCAGCTCTACCCCTATGCCACCGTGCCGTCTTAAACTGCAGGTGCTGGTTTACAAAAACAGACACAGAGTGCTGGGGTAGGTCAGCAGGTCAGGCAGCATCTCTGGAGGACATGGATAGACAACGTTTCAGGTCAGGACCCTTCTTCGGTCTGAAGAAAGGTCCAGACTCGTAACGTCACCTATTCATGCTCTCCAGAGATGTTGCCTGGCCTGCTGACTTGCTCCAGCACTTTGTGGATTCTTTGGGTTTCTAGTCCTTTTAAGATTGTTGGGGTCATCAGTGATTTGCAGACTCAACAGCAGGCTATTCCCTTGATCGTCCTGTTGTCATTTCTGCAAGGATCTGGATTGATAAATGATAGTTGCCAGCTTGACAAAAAGATCAGAATCAATTTACACAAATTGTGAAAAAAATATTCACATTATTTATCCTTGTCACTCCTCCATTATTCCAAAATCACTGGTTCAAAGACCAAACGATGACAAATACCCTCAAATTATGATATTAAAGATATAACAATGGAAAAACCTTCTGACTCTTCCATTTCAGCTGATGAAGCAAATCTTTGCCAGTCATTGTGAATGCTTTCAAAATGTTCCACTCTTGGAAATGTGACTTTTTCTCCTATTATACTTTATAATTTTATAAAGATTATGGAATTCATTATATGAATTATTAATTACACTTCACTATTTCAGTTTTAAGTACATCTTGCACACTGATAATAAAGATATGACCTTTACACCGGCGAAGCTATTAATAACCTTCATTGAGAGAACTCGCTGATTCCTTGGCTAAATTTTCAAGGCGATGGATGCAGGCTGATTGCAGTCACAAAACAGAAAATAATTGTTTCAAACCAACACTCGCTTTATGTATTTCAATGCCCTCACATAATGGAGGGATGAACAAAGATCAAACTAGATCTGGAAAACTTAGAGTCATAGAATCGTCCAGCATGAAACAGGTCCTCCAGCCCTCATAGTCAGTGCTGACCAGGAAATACCTATCTAACAAAATCCTATCTAATTCAAAATCCTGTGTTATTCAATAGGTGGGATGCAGGCAAAGAGGTCTCGACAAAATGGCTAGATATTTGGAAGGAACAGTGGAGCTGCTGCCTCATAGTTCCAACAACCCACCTTCAACCTTGACCTGTCTGCGATGACGTACTCCAGCATTTTGTGTCTATCATCAGTGTAAACCAGCATCTGCAGTTCCTTCCTACACATTGAGATTTACATTCTTTCTAGGACTACTTGTTTTTTCACAACATTTTCCCCAGCTTCGCTCCAATTTCCCTTCATCGTCCGTTCAAATTCATTGACACAGAAAATTGTCCTTGTTTGTACAAATTGAATAGGTGATATTGCAGCCTTTCACTGCACACCACTTCCACAATTCAGTCCTAAAGATTTTCCTCAAATCTTTCAAACCACTCCAAAGCCCTTAAGTATTGTAATCATAGAGTTCTGCAGCACAGAAACAGGCCTTTCATCTCATTTATCCAGTGCCAACCCTTAAATCCCCGTTTACACAAATCCTACACTAATCCTGTTGTGTTCTCTTCACGTCAACTTCCACTGGATTACAGCACTGACCTGCACACGAGGGACTGTTTACAATGGTTGATTAACCTGTCAACACACGCCTTGGGCATGTTGAGGAAGCCAGAGCACCCTGATGTGCCAAAGACGTGCGAGTTGACAGGTTAATCAACCATTGTAAACAGTCCCTCGTGTG
The DNA here is from genome assembly GCF_053455715.1 of Rhinoraja longicauda. Classification (NCBI taxonomy): domain Eukaryota; kingdom Metazoa; phylum Chordata; class Chondrichthyes; order Rajiformes; family Arhynchobatidae; genus Rhinoraja; species Rhinoraja longicauda. The sequence goes on along the minus strand of NC_135966.1, from coordinate 41,167,964 downwards.
CAGGTCAGTGCTATGATCCAGTGGAGGTTGACGTGAATATGGAAAGAACATGGTGCTTCCTTTGGAGACAGAGATATTCTCATTCTCAAAAGCCTCAGGAATTGCAGAACCCTGGAGTAACATGGTGTTTAGGGATTCATGCAATAAAATATTGATTTCTAAATTGCAAAAGTTACGGTTTTATGACATCTTCAGGGATCATTGCATCCTTGAAGCCTAATGGGCTTGTTGCTTGCTCATGGGATAAAATAAATCTGTTCGTTGGCCGAGTCTGAGTAATTTGTTATTATAGCTCAGAGAAACTAAGGGAATGTCTAGTGTTCATTTATATCTTTGATGTTTCAAACCTTCTGGAAATAATTCGGACAATAGCTTGTCTGACATCAGACTCAGGAAATCTATTTCCAGCTTCACTGACGTTTTTCTTTACAGAAACAGAATTTGATTTGTTTCAGTAGACACTAACATTAGTTTGAAAGAAAAACATGAATTTCTCCCTGAATATAGCTTGAGAAATAAAGGGAGTCAGTTCAATGCAATAACGCTTGCCCTAGTATCACATGTCTGCAGACTCTCTGATGTGAATTCCTCTTGGGTACAAGTTACATTATGATGGGCAAGTGCCTAGTGCCTAATCTCCGGGAGTTGTTTGAAAGCAATGATGCAAGGCAAATGCTGGAGAGCAAAAGAATGCAAAAGCAATAATATAATAATAATAATAATATTCATTTATTGTCATTGCAACGAGTACAACGAAATTAAAAAATAGCCAATCCTGACGGTGCGTACAAACATATATGCAATAAATGCAAAAACAAATAAATACAATTATATTAAGTACAAGATTTTTTAACGGTGTTGCCTAGTGCAAAGGTAGTGTTCAGTTCTCGTATGGCCCTGGGGTAAAAACTGTTCTTAAGTCTGTTTGTTCGGGATTTGATCGACCTGAAACGTCGACCAGAGGGCAGATGAACAAACAGACGGTGGCCGGGGTGGGATGGATCTTTTATTATTTCGCCTGCTCTACTGAGGCAGCGTAGGCTGAACAGGTGCTCCAGGGAGGGCAGTGAGCAGCCGATGATCTTCTGGGCCGTTGTGATGACCCTCTGAAGGGCCTTCCTGTCCTTTTCTGAGCAGCTGGCATACCATGTGGTTATACAGTATGCCAGCACACTCTCGATGGAGCAGCGATAGAAGGACATCATGAGCTTCTCCTGCAGGTTGGTTTTCCTGAGGATCCTCAGGAAGTGGAGTCTCTGCTGTGCCTTCTTTACTGTGGTGATGGTGTTGGTAGACCAGGTAAGATCCTCTGCGATGTGCGTACCCAGGAACCTGAAAGCGGGTACCCTTTCCACACAGACCCCATTGATGTAGAGTGGGTCGTATTCTACACTGGTTTTTCTGAAGTCAATTATAAGTTCCTTTGTTTTGGAGGAGTTCAGGACAAGATTGTTCACTGAACACCATGCTGCCAGCCTTTGGATTTCATCCCTATAGGCTGTCTCATCTCCTCCTGAGATGAGTCCAACCACAGTCGTGTCATCCGCAAACTTGATGATGGTGTTGGTGGGATGGGTGGGGGCGCAGTCGTGAGTGTAGAGGGAGTAAAGGATGGGGCTCAACACACAGCCCTGTGGTGAGCCGGTGCTCAGTGTAATGGTGGAGGAGAGGTGAGGGCCTATTTTGACGGTCTGGGGGCGGTTGGTCAGGAAGTCCTTGATCCATTGGCAGATGGTTTGGGAAAATCCAAGGTCAGAAAGTTTGGTGACCAGTCTGCTCGGGATGACCGTGTTAAAGGCAGAGCTGAAGTCGAGGAAGAGCATCCTCACATAGCTCCCCTGGTGTTCAAGGTGGGTCAGTGCAGTGTGAAGAGCAGTGTCGATGGCATCCCCTGTAGACCTATTTGCTCTGTAGGCAAACTGGTATGGGTCGAAGGTGGGTGGGAGGCTGGCTTTGATGTGCTGCAGGACCAGTCTCTCCAAGCACTTTGTGATGACCGGTGTGAGTGCTACCGGACGGTAGTCGTTAAGGCCGGTCACCGGTTCAATCACCGGTTCAGCTTCGAATCAATCTTATTTCACGCGTAAAACAAAGTTCCCAGGTTGATCTCATCTCTCCAGCTATAACTTCAGTGGAAGAAAGGTGCAGACCAATGAGAAAATCTTGTTTACTTTCTCCTGAGGTTTTGCAAGAACTGAAGCTTTGCAAATTGCAGATGGGTTTAATTCAAGGACAGGGTTTGATCATGACCTCGGGTGCTGTCTGTGTGGAGTTTGCACATTCTCCCTGTGCCCATGTGCGTTTCCTCCCACATCCCACAGGCGTGCAGATTTGTTGGTTGATTAGCTTCTGTAAATTGCCCCTTATGGCAACCGACTACGTCAATCGGCATCAATACTTTATCCATTTTGCATATGTACGGTATAGATCTGTCAGCTACTTTTAACATAATTTGCAATGTTTGACACCTGTTATAAAAAAATCTCTCGTGTACATGTGAAAAAAGAAGAGAAAATGCTGGAAAGAGGCTGCATCTATGGGAAGAGAAATCGAGCTGACATTTCAGGTCAAAGATGATCAGTCACCCTTTCTGCAGCTTAACAAGCTTCTTTTGCCTTTTTCCCAGTTCTGACTTGCTGAGTATTTCCAGCATTTTCTGTTTTTACATTAGGTTTCCGACAACTGCAGTATTTGTAGCTTCCGTCCATGTAGATGCCTTCCCCCCATGACCAAACTCCCAGACAATTTTAAAGATTTCATCCTCTGCAAATCACTTGATCTCGATGGTGCAGAAACAAATCCCAGTCTCTACTTCTTGGACTTACCAACATTGTATGAATACTGGTGCATGAAATCACGTGTTTTCCAATGGTTCCCTCAAAATATGGACTAATAATAAATTCTAGCTTGGAATGCTGGAGTAGCTGAGTGAGTCGGACATCATGAATAAGTGTCCCAAGCCCAAAAAGCCATCTACCACGCTCTCTTGCTGTCTGATCCGGTGAGTTACTCCAGCATTTTGTGTCCTTTCATTTGCAGTTTCTTGTATCTGCTTTCCACAGAGCAAGTTGGTGAGAGCTGGTGAGGCTACATTTGGAGTATTTTTTAAAGTTTTGGTCGTCCTGCTGTAACAAGAATGTCATTAAGCTGGAAAGAGAAGATTTACAAGGCAGGACTCAAAGGCCTGAGCTAAAGAGAATGGTTGGGCAAACTGGGACTTTATTCCTTGGAGTGCAAGAGGCTAAGCGGTGGACTTATATAGGTGTGTAAAATCACGAGGGGAATAGATAGGATGAATGCACAGAATCTATTACCCAGGGCAGAGGAATCAAGAACCAGAGGACTTAAATTTAAGGTGAGATAGGCAAGATTTAACAGGAGCCTGAGGGGCAACTTTTTCACTCAAATGGTGGTGGATATATGGAACAGGCTGCTGGAGGAGATAATTGAAGCAGGTACTGTATCAGCATTTTTAAAGACACTTGGGCAGGTACATGGATAGGAATGTTTTAGAGGGATACAACCCAAATGCAGGCAAATGGGACTAGCTTGGTCGGCATGAACAAGTTGGGCCATAAGGGCTGTTTCTGTGTTGTATGATTCTATGACTCTAAGTCTGAAAGTTGCTAATGGATAACTTGCATGCCCACAGAGGAGCAGATTTTCTTGTGAGGCCTGTCCAGAGCAATTGGCAGATAGGCCCATCACTGTGCGTTTACCAGGCGTTGAACAGCCTCCCACTCAGTAGGTCAATGGAAGCCTGCACTATGTTTAGAGATACAGCGCAGAAACAGCTCTTCGGCCCACCGAGTCTGTGCCGACCAACTATCACCCAGTATGCTAATGCCATCCTACACGCTAGGGACAATGTACAATTTTTACCAAAGCCAGTTAACCTGCAAACCTATACGTCTTTGGAGTGCGGGAGTAATCCGGAGCACTCGGGGAAGACCCACGCGGTCACGGAGAGAATGTACAAACTCCGTACAGACAGCACCCATGGTCAGGATTGAACCCGGGTCTCATATCATATCATATCATATCATATATATACAGCCGGAAACAGGCCTTTTCGGCCCACCAAGTCCGTGCCGCCCAGCGATCCCCGTACATTTACTCAGCCAATTAACCTACATACCTGTACGTCTTTGGAGTGTGGGAGGAAACCGAAGATCTCGGAGAAAACCCACGCAGGTCACGGGGAGAACGTACAAACTCCTTACAGTGCAGCACCCGTAGTCAGGATCGAACCTGAGTCTCCGGCGCTGCATTCACTGTAAAGCAGCAACTCTACCGCTGCTCCACCGTGCCACCCTTGATGCATTTTTCATTGGGAGCTGGGCTCCTAATGTCTTGGCTTGGCTCATCGCATTACAGACCCCGCATGTTAATGAGCCATTTGTACCTGCATCAGGTCTCTGCTTCAAAGGGATGAAATCTGTGAGTGCGGCCATTCTGCAGACACAGCCGACTGTTGTTCAGACGGTCAGAACACCATACAACAACTAGCTACTCTACCGCACCCTTCACACACCTACCTACATGTTGCTTCCAGACTCTCAGCAGTGTGCTTCATTCCCAATTGCCTTCCGATACAGTCTGAAAATTCAAAGTCAATCAGATTCCAGACTTGCCAGGGAGAGCCACACCCTGCAAGTGAATTTTTAATTAAAAGTTTTCAGTAGCAAGTGGGTTAGTAATCAAAGGAGGCAGAGCGAAGATAATTGTGGAAAGAATAAGAGGTGACGCGATGAAAAATTCACACCGCGATTTGCTGCAATCTCAAACGTACTGCCGGTATGGGTGATGTGAGCAGAGTTAGAAATATCTCTTAGAAGAACATTGTATGTACACTTCAACAATGTTGCAGGGCTTTGGGGAAAGGGAGGGGGAATAGCCCTTTGAAAGCAGTATTATGGAAACAAAGGGCTAAACAGTTTCTTCTGAGCTTTAACAATGATTCCAAGTAATCATATTTTGTTTGATAATAACCCTCTGAAATATTTTGCTCCATTAAGGGTAGCTTATAAATGCAACTGTTGTACAAATTGTCTGGCTACAGAATTCTAAGGATAATTATAAGGATATTCTCAGGATAATTATAATTATAAGGATAGTAGGAATTTATGGCAAAAGACTTTGGTATTATGAGGACAGTCTCTCATGTCTTGTGAGGTTGCTATTTCATTATTCATTCACAAGATTTTTATAGACAATAGACAATAGGTGCAGGAGTTGACCATTCGGCCCTTTGAGCCAACACCGCCATTCAATGTGATTATGGCTGATCATTCACAATCAGTACCCCGTTCCTGCCTTCTCCCCATACCCTCTGACTCCACTATCATTAAGAGTTCTATCTAGCTCTCTCTTGAAAGCATCCAGAGAATTGCCCTCCACTGCATTCTGAGGCAGAGAATTCCACAGATTTACAACTCTCTGACTGAAAAAGTTTTTCCTCATCTCCATTCTAAATGGCCTACCCCTTATTCTTAAACTGTGGCCCCTGGTTCTGGACTCCCCCAACATTAGGAACATGTTTCCTGCCTCTAACATGTCCAATCCCTTAATAATCTTATATGTTTCAATAAGATCCCCTCTCATCCTTCTAAATTCCAGTGTATACAAGCCTAGTCGCTCCAGTCTTTCAACATACGACAGTCCCGCCATTCCAGGAATTAACCTAGTGAACCTACGCTGCACTCCCTCAATAGCAAGAATGTCCTTCCTCAAATTTGGAGACCAAAACTGCACATGGTATTCCAGCTGCGGTCTTACTAGGGCCCTGTACAACTGCAGAAGGACCTCTTTGCTCTTATACTCAACTCCTCTTGTCATAAAGGCCAACATGCCATTAGCTTTCTTGAAATTAAAAAAAAGTTAAAACAAATATTTGAATATTCCCGGCTTTTATAAGACTTTGGTTAGGCTGCATTTGGAGCATTGCATGCAGTTCTGGTCACCCCATTACAGGAAGAATGTTGAGGCTTTGGAAAGGGTGCAGTGGACGTTTACTAGAATGAAGCCTGTATTTGGGAATGTTAGCTACAGGGATACGTTGGACAGACTTGAGTTGTCTTTTCTGGAATGCCAGAGGCTGTGGGAGATATGATGGAAGTGTACAAAATCATGAGAGGCATAGATAGGGTAGATAGTCAGAACCTGTTTCCCAGAATGATAAATTCGAATGCTGGAGGGCTTAGTTTTAAGGTAAGAGGGGCAAAGTTTAAAGGGGATGGGTGGGATGTTTTTTTTACACAGAGAGGGTTGTGAATGCCTGGAACATGCTTCCAGAGGGTGGTGATTGAGACAGATATGAAAGCGATCTAAAACATCACAACACAGAAGAGAGGTGTTGTGCAGCATGTTACTGACATCCCTTCCCATCCCCACACTGACCTTCCTGTCCTAGGCCTCCTCCATTGTCAGAGTGAGGCTAAATGCAAATTGGAGGCACAACATCTCATATTGTGCTTGGGCAGCTTACAGCCCAGTGGTATGAATATTGAATTCTCTACCTTCAAGTAACCCCCGCATTCCCTCGCTTTCCATCCCTCCCAAATCACACCAGCTTTTTGTTCTCACCTAGCTACAGCTAACAATGACCTGTTGCCTTTATCATTGTTACTTTTTTTGCATATCTTTCATTCATTTGTTCTATATCTCTCTACATCATTGTCTAAATCCCTCGTTTCCCGTTCAATAGACAATAGACAATAGACAATAGGTGCAGGGGTAGGCCATTCGGCCCTCGAGCCAGCACCGCCATTCAATGTGATTATAGTGATCATTCTCAATCAGTACCCCATTCCTGCCTTCTCCCCATACCCCCTGACTCCGCTATCCTTAAGAGCTCTATCTAGCTCTCTCTTGAATGCATTCAGAGAATTGGCCTCCACTGCCTTCTGAGGCAGAGAATTCCACAGATTTACAACTCTCTGACTGAAAATGTTTTTCCTCATCTCAGTTCTAAATGGCCTACCCCTTATTCTTAAACTGTGGCCCCTTGTTCTGGACTCCCCCAACATTGGGAACATGTTTCCTGCCTCTAACGTGTCCAACCCCTTAATAATCTTATACGTTTCGATAAGATCTCCTCTCATCCTTCAGTCTGAAGAAGGGTTTTGGCCCAAACCAACGGCCATTCCTTCTCTCCAGAGATGCTGTCTGTCCCGCTGAGTTACTCCAGCATTTTGTGTCTGTCTTCGGTTTAAACCAGCATCTGCAGTGCCTTCCGACACGTTACTGACTTGTACTGGTAAGGAAATTCCACTTGTGTTCTGCACAAATGATATCCCTAATTGGGAATGAAGGAGCTGGCAGTTAGCACCTTTACCTCCTCCCTTTCTGGGGTAATAGATTGTTTACATCATTTATAGTTTAGTTTATTGTCACGTGTACTGAAGTACAGTGAAAAGCTTTTGTCGCATGCTAACCAGTCAGCCGAAAAACAATACATGATTGCAATCGAGCCATTCACAGTGTACAGATACATGATAAGGGGAATAGCGTGACTAAGTGCTAGATAAAGCCCAGTAAAGTTCGATCAAAGGTAGTCATCCTGGAAGTGAAGACACGCTTTCTCTGCAGTGTTTTTCTTGCCTTCATTGCTAAGCAGGAGGATTTGCAGAGCTGGATGAATTAAATTTGCTCAGCGTGGTTTGCTGGGGTAATAGATCATTCTGGAGTGCAGCCACACATTCTCCGCTGTTTATTTTCCTTTTACTGCTAAGCAGGAGGATTTGAAGATCTGGATGAATTAAATTTGCTCAGCGTGGTTGTGGTCTGGCTGTAAACCATGAGCTGCTATCTCTGCGCACAGAAAGAAGATGAAAATTTATGAGTCAACTAACATTTTTTAATGAAAATTCCAGTGAGGTAATTTAAGAAGGAAGGAATGTGCTAACAGTGTTTCTTCCTGAACTTCACACCTTCCAGTACGCTGAAGAAAAGAGAAGGCTGGTTTAAAGCCATCATTAGTTTCTCATCTACTTTTCCTCATGGACTCCAAAATCATCTTGTACATGACTCTCACCACCTGCTCCCTATACCTCTACATGACAATATCTCACTTTTAATATTCTTAATATCGGTAACTTCTTTTCACATCTCCCCCTTAGTCTTGTAGTGGTCTGGCGGAGGCCAGAGAAAAGGCTGGATGCCAGGCAGGTTTCGAAAGCTCTTTATTTGGCTGTGAGCTTCGACTCACAGCGAAGTCCACCTAGGGATAAACCACTCCCCCCAACGGGCTGAGTCTTAACCCCTTAAGCCTGTCCGTCAAGTGCCGAGGGGGCTGACCCAAGGAGTGGCTTGATACCCAGGGACCGCCACAGGACCAAAGTCTTTTGCCATAATTTCCTCCCTCTGTAACCTCCCATCTGCGCTGTTACAATTTTGAACTCTTGCTCAGTCCCTACCTTAATTCATCATCGACGGTGAACTCATCTCCAGCTTCCAAACCTCTTACCATCTAGATATACTTGCCAAACCCTCTTCACCTCTCTCCCTCTCCTTTCCCACCAAGACAATCCTTCAAACCAGCCTCCTTCCCCAAGCTTGATATTGTCTACTCCAAATCCCTATGTGTGCCTTGCTATCAGTTATTTGGTGTGAAAACTCTCCTGTGAAAATGCCCTGAGAAGTTTCAATTACATTAAGGCTGCTTTATAAATAGATGAATGAATATGTTGTTATTCTTGTGTTAGCTACATGGGTATGTTCAGGAGAATCTCTGTATGTTTCGCTCTTGAGTCTGAAAGTGAACATCAAATTTGCCCCAGAGGATACAGAAAATTCTGAGTGAATAGTTGGAAATTGCTGCTCATATCATCTCACAGTAGCAATGAATAGAAATTGTTGTGAATTTTTTGGCGCATGCAGAATCCTTGGCATAACCAGATGATATCTGACCATGTTAGAGCAGGTTTGCAAGAAAACCAACTGGAGTCTTAGCACCACAGGGCTTCCAGCCCACCGAGTCTGCACCAATCTTCAGCCACCCATTTACACTAATTCTCTATTAAACTCATGTTTTATTCTCCTCACATTCTCATCAACACCCCCCAATTCTACCCGAAGGGCTGAATGGCCTACTCCTGCACCTATTGTCTATTGTCTACACATTAGGGAAAGGTTCCAGAGGCCTATTAACCTGCCAGCCCATACGTTTTTGGGATATGGGAAGAAATTAGTGCTGGCCTGATGAAACAGATGAGATCCTTCGCATCCGCTTTGAGTCCATATTCAAGGAGAATGCCACTGCCGTCACAAACGTCATCAGTAAGTGTGTAGAGGATGCATGCCAGAGAAGACTAGACACATAGACGTAGGCATAGAGATACAGGTCCTTCAGCCACCAAGTCTGCGCCGACCAGCAATCACCCTGTACACTAACCTACACAGGCTAGGGACAATTTGTCCATTTGTCTTTTGTGTTTTTTGTTGTTTTTTGTCTTAATACAATACAATACAGTACAATACAATATATCTTTATTATCATTGTACCCAGGGGTACAACGAGATTGGGAATGCGCCTCCCATACGATGCAATAATTTAAGTAGTGTTTAGATGTGATGTAGTGTTTTTTGTGGTTGTGTACTATTGTGTGGGGAGGGGGGGATCTGAAAAATTGTCTCTTCCGAACGGAGACCCGACCTTTTTTTCTGGGTCGTGTCTCCGTTCCCACTGCGGCCTACCATCGGCCAAACACCTGGAGCTGGCGGCCTCCAGCTGGGACCACCTGGGGCTCTGGTTCGCAGAGCCCGCGGACTGTACTCACCAACAGCGGAGCTGGCTGCCTTCGGAGGCTGTGGTGGCGCTGCGAGTGTGGCTGCGGCTCGCCTTCGGAGGCTTCAGCCGCGGGCCACGGGCCGCGCGGACGTCGGAAGCTCACAGGCCCCTGGGCGGGGGCCGACATCGGGAGCTCCGGTAGCTGCGGCGTCTTCGCCCGCCCAGAATCGCGGGGCTCGGGTCAGCCCACCGCGGACCTTTCACCGTCCGGCGCGGCCTGGAACCGGCCACGGGATTTTGTCCGCCCGGCGGGGGCTTCAATGTCGGGAGCCCCGACCGCCCCGACGTGGCAACTTCAATAGCCTGACCGCGGGAGAAGACGGCAGGGAAGAGAAAAGACATTCTGGCCTACCATCACCGTGAGGAGGTGACTGGAGGAGACTCACTGTGATGGATGTTTCTTTTGTTTTGTTTTGTGTTGGTTTGTGATTGTGTGTGTTATTGCTTATTTTTATTGCTCGTATTGTTGGTCTGTGGATAACGGAATATCGTCCAAAAGACTTGTTTTTTTGGATGACAATAAAGGTTATTCTGATTCTGATTTTTCAACTTACAGAAGCCAATTGCCCTACAAACCTGTACGTTTTTAGAATGTGAGAGGAAACCAGAGAACCCGGAAAAAAATCCCGCTGTTACAAGGAGAAAGTAGAAACTCTGTACAGACTGCACCTGTAGTCAGGATCGAACCCAGATCTCCGGCGCTGTAAGGCAGGGGCTCTACTGCTTTGCCAGTGGTCCACCCATAATGGTTGAGAACTTTGAGTTCCTGGACATAAATGTCACCAAACATTTACCCTGGTCTGACCACATTGATGTTGCAGCCATTGAATAAGATTATATTCAAGAATAACACAACAACACACATATTTGGAAGAAAAATGTGACCTTCAATCTATGAAAAATATTTTTAGATATTCTGATTCAATGTTTGGAGTGAAAAAAGAGCTGCTGTTGCTGGAAATCCAAATTAAAAACATAGATGGAAATGGACACAAAACGCTGGATTAACTCAGCAGTTCGGGCAGCATCTCCGGAGGACTCCAGCGTTTAGTGTCATTACTTTCCAGAGATGCTGCCTGCCCTGTTGGGTTACTTCAGCATTTGTGTCTATCTTCGGTATAAACCGGCATCTGCAGTTCCTTCCTACGCACAGATGGAACTGCACTGCAACAGGGAAAGAGTCAGTTGATCTTTTAGCTCACATACACCTGCACAACTGACCTGTTGTGTGCTTTCAACATTCAATTTGGTTATAAATTAGCAACCCATGTTCAGTTTGTGAAGAACTATTATGCAGCTCAGAATCTCGATTTTAAATTATTTTTGTCTAAAACAGTAAATTATGTGACATAATAAACAGGATAAAAAAAGAAATATAACCAGGAATGAAAAGATGCCCATGGTGATCTGATTTATAAAGACTAACTTGACCTCTTCCAGCCACAGAAGGTTAATTTAGTACTGCTGGAGTTTAGTACTGGAGTTTAGTACTGCCAGCTGTTTAGTCCAGTTATGTCTCTGTACAGTACCTAGTACTTCTTTGTGCCTGCAATCTGGTTTTGTTTTACCAGCATCCTGCGGAATAAACTCAAGCTCTGGCTTGGTTCTAGCTTGAACAAGAACACAGATCACTGGTGAATTGCCCAGGGTCAGAGCAGGAGAAAGGCAGTTGTATTGGGATCAAAGACCAATTGTTTTTTTGAAGTTATGGTGCAGCCCAATGAACACTAATTAAAATAGGGTCTTAGAATGATTAATCAATTGATTGAATTGTTTGGTATCTGGGGGAAACTTTTTCTAATCTCCTTCCTCGACGGAGATTGCGATTTTTTCCCATATCGTATCTCCGTCCGCACTGCGGCCTAACATCGAGGAGTTTGCGGCCTTTCCTGGAGACCGACTTCGAGAGCTCCACGGCGGGTGCCTGCGGACTTAACATCATGGAGCTCACCGTCTCTGGTTAGAGACCGAGTTTGGGAACTCCAAGCTGCAAGAGCTTCGACTGCCCTGAAGCGGGAGCTTCGATCGCCCTGATGTGGGGGCTTTGATCGCCCTGATGTGGGGGCTTTGATCGCCCTGATGTGGGGGCTTTGATCACCCTGATGCAGGAGAATAAAAGAGGAAGGATTGGACTTTATTGCCTTCCATCACAGTGAAGAACGTGGGGAATCCACTGTGGTGCTTGCTTATGTTAACCGTTATGTAGTTGTGTGCTTTGTTGCTTTTTAATTTAATAAGGCTGTATGGTAATTCGAATTTCACTGTACCTTAATTGGTACACGTGACAATAAACTCACCTTGAAACCTTGAAGTCTCCCTCAACTTCCGACGTTTCAGTGAACACAATCGGAGTCTATCTGACCTCTACCTGCAGCTTGTGTAGGAAAATAACTGCAGATGCTGCTACAAAATCGAAGGTATCACAAAATGCTGCAGTAACTCAGCAGGTCAGGCAGCATCGAGGAGAGAGAGAATGGGTGACGCAGATGCAACCCTTAAATGCAGGAAGCATTCTGGCAGAAGGTGAAGAAGGGTCCAGACCCAAAACGTGACGGATCGTTTTTCTCCAGAGATACTGCCTGACCCGGTAAGATAATCCAGCACTTTGCGTCTCCCTTAAGCATTCTGGCAGCATAGGGTTAACAACTCTAATGCAACTATCATAATTAAAACCCATAGATAGACACAAAAAGTTGGACTAAATCAGCGGGTCAGACAGCATCTCTGTCTCTCAGTCTGAAGAAGGGTCTCGACCCAAAATGTTACCTATTCCTTTTCTCCAGAGATGTTGCCTGAGGGGGATGGAGTGGGGGGGAGGAGAAGTGGGGAGGGGAGGGGAGGGAGGGGGAGGGGGGGGGAGGGGGAGGGGGGAGGGGGGGAAGGGAGGGGAAGGGGGGAGAAGGGGGGAGAGAAGAGGGGGGAGAGGGGAAAGAGAAGAGTGCTGCACCAATGCAGGAGAGGTTTGGTCCCAACGGGTCCACTTGGTCTGGTACATAATTAAAAGCCATGGTGTTTACTGCTGAGCTAACCCACTGTGTTTGTTTTATAGGTAATGCCTTTGTGGTGAGTCTTGCCATTGCTGATCTTGTCGTGGCGATCTACCCGTTCCCCCTCATACTTACGGCAATACTTCACAATGGATGGGTGCATGGCTACATCCACTGTCAAATGAGCGGGCTCCTCATGGGGCTGAGCGTGATCGGCTCCATTTTTAACATCACCGGCATTGCAATCAACAGATATTGTTACATCTGCCACGGTCTGAAATACGACAAGATCTTCAGCCACCGCAGCACCTCCTGCTACGTGTTGCTGGTCTGGATGTTCACGTGTTTAGCGATCATTCCCAATCTCTTTGTGGAGTCGCTGCAGTACGATCGCAGGATATACTCCTGCACTTTCGCTCAGTCAGTCAGTTCTCTCTACACTGTGACCGTCGTCGTCATTCACTTCATTCTGCCGATCAGCATCGTCTCGTACTGCTACCTCCATATCTGGATCGTTGTCATCCGGGTCAAGAGGAGAATTAAACCCGAAAACCGATCCAGAATAAACCCCCACGACTTCCGGAACTTCCTGACGATGTTTGTGGTGTTCGTGCTCTTCGCCATTTGCTGGGCGCCGTTGAATCTCATCGGCCTGGGAGTGGCGGTTAATCCAAAGTTGGCAAAGGCGATACCAGAGGGGCTTTTCGTCGCCAGCTATTTCATGGCATACTTCAACAGCTGTTTGAATGCTATAGTGTACGGTGTTTTAAACCACAATTTCAGAAGGGAGTATAAACAAATAATAATACAAATTATCAATCTGTTCTGCTAAGATAACGTGCTGCTGTGCAGCCTGTAACATGGAGAATATTTATTTGCTGCCGCATTTAATTGTGGCAATCACTGATCTGTTTAAATGATCAAAGAACAACATGCCACTGGAAATCAGTGCATCAGGCAGCATGTATGGAGGGAAAGGGATGGTTGACAGCACTGTGCACCTCAGTGGCACCGCGCTAGGGCTGCTGCCTTGCAGCACCAGGGACCTCGGTTCGATCCTGACCTCAGGTTTTATCTGTGTGGAGTTTGCATGTTCTTCCTGTGATCATGTGGGTTTCCTCCATGTGTTTCAACTTCCATCCACATCCCTAAGTCATGCTTGTTAATTAGCCTCTATAAATCACCCCTTGTGTGCAGGGAGTGATGTAAGTGGGATTATTTAGACCTAGTGTGAACGGGTGGCCAATGATCTGCGTGGGCTCAGTGGGTTGAAGGGCCTGTTCCCATCATTTTTTGGGTCAAGTCCTTCCTTGGGACCAATTGCAATACGAGAGACAAAGCTGGAAAATTTAAATTTTAAATAAAAGTATTATTGGAAAATATAACAAAATATAGAAGAAGTAAGAGTGGCTTACAAACATGCAGTAAGTTCACGGACATCCCTAAACCATAAAGTAGATGTATATAGACACAAAGCGAGAGAGTAACTCAACAGGTCAGGCAGCATCTCTGGAGAAAAGGAATGGGTGATGTTTCGGGTCGGTAGAATTTACAAGAATGATCCCAGGAATGAGTGGGTTAACATATAATGAGCGTTTGATGGCACCTTGCCTGTACTCGCTGGAGTTAAGAAGAATGAGGGGGATCTCATTGAAACGTACTGAATAGTGAAAGGCTTGGATAGAGTAGATGTGGAGAGGGTGTTTCCTCTCGTGGGAGAGTCTAGGACTAGAGGTCGTAGCCTCAGAATTAAAGGACGTTCCTTTAGGCAGGAGATGAGGAGGAATGTCTTCAGTTAGAGGATGGCGAATCTGTAGAATTCTTTGCCACGGAAGACTGTGGAGGTCAAGTCAATGGATATTTTTAAGGCAGAGATAGATTCTTGATTAGTGCGGGTGTCAGGGGTTATGGGGAGAAGGCAGGAGAATGGGGTTCGGAGGGAGAGATAGATCAGGTATTATTGAATGGCGGAGTAGACTTAATGGGTCAAATGGCCTAATTCTCCTCCTATCACTTACGACCTTATCAAACCATTCTTTGGACTCTTAAGAAGGGTTCTGACCCGAAACGTCACCCATCCTTTTTGTCCAGAGATGCTGCCTGACCCGTTGAGTTATTCTAGCACTTTGTTTCTATTTTTAGTATAAACTGGCATCTGCAGTTCCTTCCTGCACAAGGAGGTGTACAGCCAATGCCATGACATAATTTGATGTGAGATCGTAGCAGATTCTGGACCACACTCCTCAGTCTGACGAAGAGTCCCAATAGACAATAGACAATAGACAATAGGTGCAGGAGTAGGCCATTCAGCCCTTCGAGCCAGCACCGCCATTCAATGCGATCATGGCTGATCACTCTCAATCAGTACCCCGTTCCTGCCTTCTCCCCATACCCCCTCACTCCGCTATCCTTAAGAGCTCTATCCAGCTCTCTCTTGAAAGCATCCAACGAACTGGCCTCCACTGCCTTCTGAGGCAGAGAATTCCACACCTTCACCACCCTCTGACTGAAAAAGTTCTTCCTCATCTCCGTTCTAAATGGCCTACCCCTTATTCTTAAACTGTGGCCCCTTGTTCTGGACTCCCCCAACATTGGGAACATGTTATCTGCCTCTAATGTGTCCAATCCCCTAATTATCTTATATGTTTCAATAAGATCCCCCCTCATCCTTCTAAATTCCAGTGTATACAAGCCCAATCGCTCCAGCCTTTCAACATACGACAGTCCCGCCATTCCGGGAATTAACCTAGTGAACCTACGCTGCACGCCCTCCATAGCAAGAATATCCTTCCTCAAATTTGGAGACCAAAACTGCACACAGTACTCCAGGTGCGGTCTCACCAGGGCCCGGTACAACTGTAGAAGGACCTCTTTGCTCCTATACTCAACTCCTCTTGTTACGAAGGCCAACATTCCATTGGCTTTCTTCACTGCCTGCTGTACCTGCATGCTTCCTTTCATTGACTGATGCACTAGGACACCCAGATCTCGTTGAACTCCCCCTCCTCCTAACTTGACACCATTCAGATAATAATCTGCCTTTCTATTCTTACTTCCAAAGTGAATAACCTCACACTTATCTAAAATAAACTGCATCTGCCATGTATCCGCCCACTCACACAACCTGTCCAAGTCACCCTGCAGCCTTATTGCATCTTCCTCACAATTCACACTACCCCCCAACTTAGTATCATCTGCAAATTTGCTAATGGTACTTTTAATCCCTTCGTCTAAGTCATTAATGTATATCGTAAATAGCTGGGGTCCCAGCACCGAACCTTGCGGTACCCCACTGGTCACTGCCTGCCATTCCGAAAGGGACCCATTTATCCCCACTCTTTGCTTTCTGTCTGTCAACCAATTTTCTATCCATGTCAGTACCCTACCCCAATACCATGTGCCCTAATTTTGCCCACTAATCTCCTATGTGGGACCTTGTCGAAGGCTTTCTGAAAGTCGAGGTACACCACATCCACTGACTCTCCCTTGTCAATTTTCTTAGTTACATCCTCAAAAAATTCCAGTAGATTTGTCAAGCATGATTTCCCCTTCGTAAATCCATGCTGACTCGGAATGATCCCGTTACTGCTATCCAAATGCTCAGCAATTTCGTCTTTTATAATTGACTCCAGCATCTTCCCCACCACTGATGTCAGACTAACTGGTCTATAATTACCCGTTTTCTCTCTCCCTTCTTTCTTAAAAAGTGGGATAACATTTGCTATCCTCCAATCCACAGGAACTGATCCTGAATCTATAGAACATTGAAAAATGATCTCCAATGCTTCCACTATTTCTAGAGCCACCTCCTTAAGTACTCTGGGATGCAGACCATCAGGCCCTGGGGATTTATCAGCCTTCAGTCCCATCAGTCTACCCAAAACCATTTCCTGCCTAATGTGGATTTCCTTCAGTTCCTCCATCACCCTAGGTTCTCCGGCCCCTAGAACATTTGGGAGATTGTGTGTATCTTCCTCAGTGAAGACAGATCCAAAGTAACGGTTTAACTCGTCTGCCATTTCTTTGTTCCCCATAATAAATTCCCCTGCTTCTGTCTTCAAGGGACCCACATTTGCCTTGACTATTTTTTTCCTCTTCACGTACCTAAAAAAACTTTTGCTATCCTCCTTTATATTATTGGCTAGTTTACCCTCGTACCTCATCTTTTCTCCCCGTATTGCCTTTTTAGTTAACTTTTGTTGCTCTTTAAAAGAGTCCCAATCCTCTGTCTTCCCACTCTTCTTTGCTATGTTATACTTCCTCTCCTTAATTTTTATGCTGTCCCTGACTTCCCTTGTCAGCCACAGGTGTCTCTTACTCCCCTTAGAGTCTTTCCACCTCTTTGGAATAAATTGATCCTGCAACCTCTGCATTATTCCCAGGAAAACCTGCCATTGCTGTTCTACCGTCTTCCCTGCTAGGGCCTCCTTCCAGTCAATTTTGGCCAGCTCCTGCCTCATGCCTCTGTAATCCCCTTTGCTATACTGTAATACCGACACTTCCGATTTTCCCTTCTGCCTTTCCATTTGCAGAGTAAAACTTATCATGTTGTGATCACTGCCTCCTAATGGCTCTTTTACCTCTAGTCCCCTTATCAGATCAGGATCATTACACAACACTAAATCCAGAATTGCCTTCTCCCTGGTAGGCTCCAGTACAAGCTGTTCTAAGAATCCATCTCGAAGGCACTCTACAAACTCTCTTTCCTGGGGTCCATTTCCAACCTGATTTTCCCAGTCTACCTGCATGTTGAAATCTCCCATAACCACCGTAGCATTACATTTTTGACACTCCAATTTTATCTCCTGATTCAACTTGCACCCTATGTCGAGGCTACTGTTTGGGGGCCTATAGATAACTCCCATTAGGGTCTTTTTACCCTTACAATTTCTCATTTCTATCCATACTGATTCAACATCTCCTGATTCTATGTCACCCCTTGCAAGGGAATGAATATCATTCCTTACCATCAGAGCAACCCCACCCCCTCTGCCCACCTGTCTGTCTTTTCTATACGTTGTGTACCCCTGAATATTCAGTTCCCAGCCCTGGTCCTCTTGTAGCCATGTCTCAGTGATCCCTACAACATCATACTTGCCCATGACTAACTGAGCCTCAAGCTCATCCACTTTATTTTTTATACTACGCGCATTTAAGTACAACACTTAACTTCTGTATTTACCTCCCCTCTCACATCGTTCACAATTGGCCCTGCCCTTAATTTCTTTTCCCCTCTAGAACTTCTGTTCCCATTCTTCCGAGAGTCTTTTGCAATATCTCCTGTATTCCCTTTTACCTCATCTTCATATTCACAATTTGTTAACCCCTCCCCCCCACTACTTAGTTTAAAGCCACAGGTGTCACACTAGCAAACCTGCCTGCCAGAATGTTTGTCCCCCTGCTGTTAAGATGCAACCCGTCCCTTTTGTACAAGTCACCCCTAGCCCAGAAGAGATCCCAGTGGTCCAGAAATCTAAATCCCTGCTCTCTGCACCAGTCCCTCAGCCATAAATTCATACCCTCTATCTCTCTGTTCCTGGCCTCACCAGCACGAGGTACCGGTAGCAGTCCAGAGATAACCACCTTCGACTTCCTACTTCTCAGTGTTTTTCCCAACTCTCTAAACTCCCGCTGTAGCACCTCCTTCCTCTTCCGCCCAACGTCATTCGTGCCCACGTGCACAACAACTTCAGGTTGATCGCCTTCCCTCACTAGGATCCCAACCCAAAACATCACTGAGTTCAGCCAGTACTTTGCTATTTGCTCATGATTCCAGCAAGTGTAGTCTCTAGTGTCTCCTACGATGCTGGAACATGAATAAAGTTAGCATCACATTGAAGCCATGACACAAATAACGCTGAATGAAGGTTTTAATGTATCAGCAACCTGACTGGATAAGGTCAATATTGTACATAGACAATAGACAATAGACAATAGGTGCAGGAGTAGGCCATTCAGCCCTTCGAGCCAGCACCGCCATTCAATGCGATCATGGCTGATCACTCTCAATCAGTACCCCGTTCCTGCCTTCTCCCCATACCCCCTCACTCCGCTATCCTTAAGAGCTCTATCCAGCTCTCTCTTGAAAGCATCCAACGAACTGGCCTCCACTGCCTTCTGAGGCAGAGAATTCCACACCTTCACCATTCTCTGACTGAAAAAGTTCTTCCTCATCTCCGTTCTAAATGGCCTACCCCTTATTTTTAAACTGTGGCCCCTTGTTCTGGACTCCCCCAACATTGGGAACATGTTTCCTGTCTCTAATGTGTCCAATCCCCTAATTATCTTATATGTTTCAATAAGATCCCCCCTCATCCTTCTAAATTCCAGTGTATACAAGCCCAATCGCTCCAGCCTTTCAACATACGACAGTCCCGCCATTCCGGGAATTAACCTAGTGAACCTACGCTGCACGCCCTCCATAGCAAGAATATCCTTCCTCAAATTTGGAGACCAAAACTGCACACAGTACTCCAGGTGCGGTCTCACCAGGGCCCGGTACAACTGTAGAAGGACCTCTTTGCTCCTATACTCAACTCCTCTTGTTATGAAGGCCAACATTCCATTGGCTTTCTTCACTGCCTGCTGTACCTGCATGCTTCCTTTCATTGACTGATGCACTAGGACACCCAGATCTCGTTGAACTCCCCCTCCTCCTAACTTGACACCATTCAGATAATAATCTGCCTTTCTATTCTTACTTCCAAAGTGAATAACCTCACACTTATCTACATTAAACTGCATCTGCCATGTATCCGCCCACTCACACAACCTGTCCAAGTCACCCTGCAGCCTTATTGCATCTTCCTCACAATTCACACTACCCCCCAGCTTAGTATCATCTGCAAATTTGCTAATGGTACTTTTAATCCCTTCGTCTAAGTCATTAATGTATATCGTAAATAGCTGGGGTCCCAGCACCGAACCTTGCGGTACCCCACTGGTCACTGCCTGCCATTCCGAAAGGGACCCATTTATCCCCACTCTTTGCTTTCTGTCTGTCAACCAATTTTCTATCCATGTCAGTACCCTACCCCCAATACCATGTGCCCTAATTTTGCCCACTAATCTCCTATGTGGGACCTTGTCGAAGGCTTTCTGAAAGTCGAGGTACACCACATCCACTGACTCTCCCCTGTCAATTTTCCTAGTTACATCCTCAAAAAATTCCAGTAGATTTGTCAAGCATGATTTCCCCTTCGTAAATCCATGCTGACTCGGAATGATCCTGTTACTGCTATCCAAATGCTCAGCAATTTCGTCTTTTATAATTGACTCCAGCATCTTCCCCACCACTGATGTCAGACTAACTGGTCTATAATTACCCGTTTTCTCTCTCCCTCCTTTCTTAAAAAGTGGGATAACATTTGCTATCCTCCAATCCACAGGAACTGATCCTGAATCTATAGAACATTGAAAAATGATCTCCAATGCTTCCACTATTTCTAGAGCCACCTCCTTAAGTACCCTGGGATGCAGACCATCAGGCCCTAGGGATTCATCAGCCTTCAGTCCCATCAGTCTACCCAAAACCATTTCCTGCCTAATGTGGATTTCCTTCAGTTCCTCCATCACCCTAGGTTCTCCGGCCCCATGAACATTGTTTGACACTATGCTTAGATTTGGTTTAAAGTAAGGACTGCCTTCTCTGATGTGTATTTTGTTTAGGACAAGGCTCTCGGTTGAGCTGTTATTAAGCATTGTTAATGTAATGATTTAGTTTAAGTTTAGAGATACAGTGTGGAAATAAGCCCTTTGGCCCACCGAGTCCACACGTACCAACGATCACCCATACACTAGTTCAATCCTACACACTAGGGACAATTTACGGAAGTAGATTAAAAGTGGCCCCATCTGAAGCGTCACCCATCCTCTCTCCAGAGATGCTGCCTGACCCGTTGAGTTACCCCAACACTTTGTCTCTTTGGTATAAACCAGTATCTACAGTTTCTTGTTTCTAACCTAAACACCTACACGTCTTTGGAATGAGGGAGGAAACTGTAGCACCCAGAGAAAACCACATGGTCACAGGGAGAATATGCAAACTCCAGACAGACAGCACCCATGGTTAGGATCAAACCTGGGTCCCTGGTGCTGTAAGGCAGCAACTCTACCGCTTCGCCACTGTGCTGCAAATGGACAGCTGTGATGGGAAGCAAGTAGCCAACATCAGACTAGCCTCATCTCGTCTGATTTTGTGTGCAAGCAGTTTTCGGTTTGATGTCACCAGCCTTACATTATCAGGAACATTTTAAATGAACCCCAGTTGTTTTAACTCTGATTATTGCTAAATCGAAATGCAATGTTTTCAGATTATTTTCATGGAGACTGTTTTATTTAAACATTTTACCGAGAATTTATTGATCAGTCGGCATCTCCCCTGATCAAAGTTCTATACTGCTGCTTCAGTTTACATCCCATGGGTTGATCGGAAGCTGTTTAATTTTTTTGCACTTTATGGAACAGAAACGACAGTTAATATTAAAGAAACGTTGCTGATTTCCAAGCTGCTCGCCGCACGTAACCCATGATCGCCATGGCAAACCCATTTGCCATGATCGCATTGAATGGCGGTGCTGGCTCGAAGGGCTGAATGGCCTACTCCTGCACCTATTGTCTATTGTCTATAACCCTGTACAGCTTCTTCCAAGTGTGCATTTATGGAAATTCACAAGTTCATAAGTCATTGGAGCAGAATTGGGCCATTCGGCCCATCGGGTCTACTCCGCCATTCAATCATGGATGCTCTATCCTTCCCTCTCAACCCCATTCACATGCCTTCTCCTCATAACCGTTGACACCCTTACTAAACAAGGGGGGATATAATAGGGATAATAAAATAAGAGGCATCAAGACAGCAAGCCTGAAATGGCAACATCAACACATTCAGTATTAGCCTTGGTGATTGACCCAGAACAGATTACTTGGCACGAGGGAAGCTCCCAGAATGTGTTCACCTGTCTGAAATGTCTAACACCAGCGGTCGCCTTTTCAGAATATGGAGTTGATCATTTAACACAGACATGAGGTTCATCATTCCGAGGATAGGGGAATCTTGGAACCCTCTTTCCCTGAAGGCTGTGGAGGCTCCATCACCGATCATATGGCCGGACTGAGACGAATAGATTCTTAGATATCAATGGAATTGGAAGTATAGGTTTTGTGCAGAGAAATGGTGCTGAAATAAATAATCAGCCGTGATGCTATTGAACAACAGAGCAAGCTTGAGGAGCCACCGGGCTTATTGAGTCATAGAATCATACACGGAAACAGGCCCTTCGGCCCAACTTGCCCATGCCGACCAAGATGCCTCAACTACACTGGCCCCACATGCCTGCGTTTACCCCATATCCCTCGAAACCTTTCCTATCCTGTCCAAAGGCCTTTTAAATGTTGTTATAGTTTCTATAGGAAGTCATAAATTAAGGAGTTATTGGTCTTACTTCTCCGCATCCATTGCTTTGGTGGATCTGAAACAAACTTCACTGCTATGAACCCAATCCATAGCATGCACCAAAAGAAAGCCGATCCCTAGATATGCAAATTCCCCAGACGAACGGCATCAACGGGGAATGTTTTGCACCAAGTTATGACTCCCAAAGAGGCCACTGTGCCTCAGTTGTATCAGTTTAGTTTAGTTGGGTGATGCAGCATGGAAACAGGCCATTCGGCCCACCAAGTCCATGTCAACCATCAATCAATTGTTCACACTACTTCGACATGATCCCACTTTCTCATCCTCTCCCTACACAATTTATGGATTGTGTATAGAGGCAATTTATGGAGGCCTACAAACTCGCACGTCTTTAGGATGCGGGAGGAAAATTGGAGCACCCGGAGGAAACCCACACGGTCCCAGGGGGAACGTGCCAACTCCACAAAGACAGCATCTGAGGTCAAGATGGAACCCGGTGTTATGGGAATAGCGCGCTCTGTGGCGCAGTACCGGGGATATATTACCCATGAGGCAGTAGCCAAGGAGATCCTGAATTAAAATGGCTGAACCCAAGACTCGAGTGTAAAGCCTTTGTTAATTAGTTGTGTAGGTGTAATGGAGCAGGTTACAGAAAGGAAACACACTAACAAAACATGGTGTCAGATCGGGGCCTGTTTCAGGATTAGTCAAGAGGACGACAGTAATTACTACCGAGAGATGACTGTGCGGCCTACATGGTTTCCATCGATAGAGGGGCAGATTTACCTGGTCTCTGGCGTGTAAGTTAGCAGATCTACCAGCTGCGCCACAGCACCTGATAAAATTATTCAGTTAGTTCCCTGCCGTTTTTACATGTGATATTTTCCACTGAATGTTATTACTGAATCCAGTCCTGTGCTTTCCACATCATTAACAATCTGCAGCTTAAAATGTTATTTCTCATGTCACCTCTGGGCCTTTTTTCAATTGCTTTCACGGGCTTTGGAAATGAGTGAGTGGTTCAATTTATATTCTAAATGTATGACAATTTTTTTGTACTCATTAAACTGTGATATAGAAAAACAATTCTATTTTTGCTTAAGGATTTATAATTGATTTCCAACTTAACCGATTCCTTTTCAGGATGGAATAATTCCAGGTCCCTTCAAAAGCACTTATGAGGATGTAATCACCATATTGGTGTGGAGTATAATTACAGATTTGTAGCTGCCTGTTGATGTGGTACACTGTGTTCAATCAGATGCCCTTTCTAAAGGGACTGTCCCACTTAGGCGATTTTTTTGGCGACTGTCGGCGACTGTCGGCGACTGTCAAAGTCGTAGCAGATCGCCAAAATTTTCTTTTACCCGACGACAATGACCACGACAATGCCCAGTCAGGTCGAGATTACACCGTCTTCGGAAACATCGTGAAAATTCCTACGCTGTCAATGCTGTCCTGATTTTCGCTGAAATCACTGACAAGTCGGTAAGTACTTGAGAGTTTTGAAATAAAACATCTTGCCCGGGTTACTTGAAAACCAAGCTTCACTGTAACAAGGAATAAACTGGATTTACTTCCAGTTTACTAATAGCTGTATTAAAAAAATTAATATTAAAAGTGGTTAAGTGGATTTTTGTGAAAAGTGTGTGGGCATTCTTTGAAAATGTAAGGGAGATGCATATCTGGTTTCTGGGTTGAATATCTGGGTTGGGAGCCCACTTTAAATGTAATGGCTGAGGCCAAAAACATCGCGAAAATTCCCACGCTTACCTGACCGTCAAACTGTCGCCTCCAATCTACCTGTCAAATGTCCTGACGGTAAATAAATTGGTTAAACACAAGCATTTTATGGTATTTTGAAATGACTTTACTTATTTTAATATTATGTGCTTCTAAATGCATCTAAGAGAAACTAGCAAACCTGGGGACAGCATGCGACAGCGCCCGCAATAAGCAACGATACCTGGCGACAAGCCAGCTGTCACCGAGAGATTTCAAACCGGATGATTTCTCAGCGACGCGCCGAGATCCACTACGATTCTTGGAAGACTCCTCACGATCATGCCCGTGACACCCCGGCGAACTGTTGGCGACAGCCTAGTCGCCGGCAGTCCCCATAAAATCGCCTAAGTGGAACAGGCCCTTAAGCGTGTGCCTTTGTGTAAACAATTTATTGTTCGTCTGTACCACAAATTGTGAGACTAATTTTAATACTGAATTTTAATACTAATTTTAATAAAAAATTATATCCATTAGTTTCCCTTAGACTTGAAAATAAGTTTTAAAGTTTCAGGGCTGTTGCTTTAACTTATCTCCTACAGTCTTGTCCACTCCCTGTTATTCCTTTCATGGAGGGTGGTCTCCTTATAATATCCATCACTAATTGCCCATGAGAAGACTCAGACTGCTGATGCTGTGTCTACAGTGCTATCAGCCAACAAGTTCCAATATTTTGACCCATTACAGTGAATATATTCTTCTTTCTCAAATCAATGTGTCACTCAGAGGGTGTCCCTAACGCTATGGATGCCCTGTGTCCATCTCACCTTGTTGTTTTAAAATCGCAAAGGATGCCAACATTAAAGGTGCATATTAGGCATAGGAGCCGAAACAACTCGTGGTAGCAGATCCAAGGTACATGCTTCAGCCACAATACATTGACTGGTGGGGAGAGGGAATGACCTCTTTGATAGATGGAGTAAGATACAAATGGATAACTTCATCTTAGATGGTGCTTAATATTGTATGCATCTTTCTGTTGCAGCTGAAGTCCCACAGCTAATCATGGAAACTCCCATTTACTCCGAATCTAGTCCATCGAGCATAGTGATAGAGCCATACAGATGATAGAATGTATGCTTAGTCTTCAACCAGAATGATCTAATCAAGAACTGGGCACTTAGATACAAAATGCTGGAGTAACTCAGCGGGTCAGGCAGTATCTCAGGAGAGAAGGAATGGGTGACGTTTCGGGTCGAGGCCCTTCTTCAGTCAGGTAAACGTGTCGGAATTCCTCCCCAGAAGGACTTCAGTGAACCCACTGCGATTTAATTACAGTTTGGCAATTTCATTGTTAATTTAGTTATACCTTCTCTTTAATTTCAGATTACTAAAGCAATTGTACTTATATTTTTCGACTTCGGTAATGGGATTTGAAGTCAAGTCTCTGTAAGCCAAGTCAAGGGGATGACAGTTCCTTTGACAATATAATCAATTTCAACTGATTTTCTTTTAGAGGTAACTGGATTGGTATTCAATAAGCAATATATTCCAATTCAACACTCGTGTTTATTTTAGCTCAATGTGAAGCCCAGCCTGATTAACTCATTATTCACAATATTAATATTTCAACTTGACGGCACAGTGGTGCAGCAGTAGAGTTGCTGCCTTACAGCGCCAGAGACCCGGGTTCAATCCTGACTCCGGGAGCAGTCTGTACGGAGTTTGTACGTTCTCCTGTGACTGCAGGGGTGCTCCTGTTTCCTCCCACACTCCAAAGACGTACAGGTCTGTGGGTTAAATGGCTTCGGTAAAAATTGTAAACTGTCCCTAGTGTGTAGGATATTGCCAGTGTGCGGGGTGATCACTGATCGGTGCGGACTCGGTGGGCTGAAGGGCCTGTTTCCACGCTAAAGTCAAGTAAAGTAAACTTGACTGCAATATTCCACATGGAAATAATTATACCCAAATATTTATTTCCAAACGACACATTTCCACTCCAAGTAATTGGATCAGTTAACTGAACCCTGTTGGAAAACTGATAGAAATACATAAAATTATGAGAGGTATTAATGGGGCAGAACTTGTTTTCCCCAGCACGTCAATGTCAAAGACTAGAGGGCATAGCTGAAAGGTGAGAGGGGCAAAGTTTAAAGGGGATGTGCAGGCCAAATTCTTTACACAGAGGCTGGTGGGTGCCTGGAACATGCCGGCAGGGCAGGTGGAGGCAGATATGATAGTGGCATTTAAGTGGCTTTTATATAGGCATATGGATCTTCAGGAGTGGAGCGATATGGATCATGTGCAGGCAGATGAGATTAATTTATTTTGGCATCGTGTTCGGCAAGGTGGTGGAGGCAGCTACTCTCACAACAGTTAAGATATTTTTACATGAGCACTTGCAACACCAAGTTGACTACAGGCCAAGTGTTAGAATCTGGGATTAACACTGGTAGGTATTTGATGCCCAGCACAGACACAGTGAGCTGAAGGGCCTGTTCCGGTACCCGGATGATGCTGTGACTCAAACAATGAGGTAATGTAATTTAATTTAATTATATTTTTTGATTTTTGCATCCTAAATTCAGAACGAAGATGATAGCAAAAAGAGAGAACATGCATTAGCTTGCATTGGGCAGCAAGGTGGTGCAGCGGTAGAGTTGCTGCCACTGCACGATGTTGCTACACATCGCAAGGGCTTCTCTATGAAAGATCATCAAAATTAATGGGAAACTGAAGGGCAACTTTTTCACACAAAGGGTGGTGGGTATATGGAATGATCTACCAGTAGGTAGTTGAGGCAGGTTCTATCACAACATTTAAAAGGAACTAGACCAAGTGGACCTGTTGGGCCCAAACCTCTCCTGCATTGGTGCAGCACCCTCTCCTACCCCCTCCCCTCTTCCCCCTCCCCCTCCACTACCCCCTCCCCCTCCCCCCTTCTCCCTCCCTCCTCCCCTCCCCCTCCCCCTTCCTCTCCCCCTTCCCCATCCCCCCCACTCCATCCCCTCAATCCCCCTTATCCTCCCCCTCCCCCCCCTTATCCCCCCCCCCTCCCTCCCTAAGAGATTTAAACTTTAAAATGTGAATAACTTTAAAACCGCCTACAATTGTCACGCTATCGTGCACTGTTTTGGCTGTAGTTCAGGAACAAACAAACAAACAAACAAACGAGAGTTTTAGTATACAGAAGATGTTGGAATGTAGGGCAGGTTTTGCAGGATATGGGCAAAACATAGGCCGGTGGGACTAGTGTAGATGGGGCATCTTGGTTCAGCGTGGGCAGGTTGGGCCGATGGGCCTGTTTCCACACTGACTGTAAAATTATTTAAGATAAAATCAAAAAGTTGAATGTACTCAGCAAGTTAGGGAATAGCTGAGGAGAGAAAAACAGAATTAACGTTTCAGGTCGATAATCTTTCATGATCTTAAATACTTCATGGCCTATAAGGGCTATTACTTTATTGAATAGCAAACATTTATCAATCATCTTCAACGCCAAGTGAAGATTATTGTCGTAATTCCAAACATTTAACTGTTCACTTACAGTTGTGACAGTGACTCCTGCAATTTTCTGTGCTGAGGACCTGAGAATAGAATTTTTATATTTTAGTTGTTAAATGTATCCATTTGGTATGGTAGAAAACCGGTTACATTGCAATTGTTAAGCTTCAGTCTGAGTTCTGAATTGATTTATGCAAAAGATTGTACTTTGTTATTCACGCAAATTGTCCTATTGTCATTTTGCTGAACTGAATTCCTTTATAATGCGTGCTTCTGCCATTGGAAATTATACAGATCCTATTTTGCTGTTCAATGATCTGAAAATATGAGATGAAATGTCACCAAAGCAACTTGGGAATTTAAAATTGCTTCAACTAAGTCCAATTAAGTCAGCTGATGATAAAGATGCTCTCCAAAAAGATCTCGATACTATGGTTGCGTGGTCACAACAACGGGGGATGCAGTTCAATCCTTCCAAATGTGAAACCATGCGTGTCACCAGGAGAAGGAAACCAGGCGAAACATCATATAATATCCTTGGTGCCACCATTGAAGAATCAAAACAGACCAAGTATCTTGGCATCAAATTACAGAACGATCTACGTTGGAATGGTCAGACTCATCATGCGACGGTGAAAGCAACAGGTGTCCTAAATTTTCTGAGACGCAACTTTTATCATTGTTCAACTTCTATCAAGGAGAAGTTATACTTCACCCTTGTTAGACCACATTTGGACTACGCAGTTGCAGCATGGGACCCATACACAATTAAAAAAAGATCTTCCATCAAACGTGTCCAAAGGCAGGCAGCTCGTTTTGTTACCAATATCTATGAGGGAGAAGCGAGTGTTACCGAACTTCTAACTTCATTGGGGTGGAACACTCTCCAAGACAGACGTAAAGCCCACCGTTTGACCTGTTTTTACAAAATGTTAAATGGTCAGCTCGACATAGATTACCACATCTACACCAAACCCAAACCTATCAGGAGTGGACGAGGGCATTCGATTCAATTTGAGATACCAGCTATCAAGACAGATGTGTATAGCAATTCATTTTTCCCTCGCACAATTAAAGCATGGAATAGTCTTCACCCTACTATAGTTATTCAACCAGACGCAACTAAATTTAAGGCAGCTCTTCTCCAAGAAGCCCTTCTTGCTTAAGTCCATACTCCGCCACCTCCAGTTTAAATTCCATTTGGAATATTTTGGAGGACCAAGAACCAAGAACTGAAAGTTAAAATACAGTGTCAGTAATGGTAAATGCAAACTATCATCTTGTCAAGTTGTCACAAAAAAACAAATTGTTTATAGTCATCATGTGATCCAACATCCAGTGTTATTTTAATGATTTTCAAATGTCTTCAAATATAGCAATTAGTGATGGGCATTGAATACCAGTTCTACCAATGACCTCCTCAACCCTTGAAAAAAAAAATCTTGTTCATTTATGTTAACATGCATGATTACTGAACCTGATACTGGATATTAGTTATAGAGTATAGAAACAGGCCCTTTGGCCCACCATTTTCATATTGTCTATCAAGTAGCTATTTATAATGTAATAAAACGGAACTGCAGATGCTGGTTCATACCAAAGCTAGTATAATATCCCATTTTCAAGCACTTGGCCCACAGCCTTTATTCCTTGGTGTTCAAACACTTTTCTTTAATAGTGTAAACGTCTCTATCTTGACTACCACTCAGACAGCGCATTCTGTTTTCCAGATTCCAATCACCTTCTGGGTGAAAAACAAAATTTTCTCAGATCCTCTGAACTGTTTATTCCTGACTGTAAACCTGTGCTCACTGACTTTATATATCTCTGATTTGGGGAAATATTTCTTCCTATTTGTCCTGTCCATGCCCCTCACAACATGCATTAATATTAAATGAGCTCAATCCCCCTTGCGTTGCAACTAAACATTGAATACTGTGTCCTGAGTGAACATATTGCTCTGTAATTCACTATGCCAGCATTTGTTCAAATGTTTCTTCTCTACATTGTCATCAACAACTGTTAGGTCTTCATTTAGTTTGTGATACTATGAGTTTAGTTTAATTTAGTTTAGAGATACAGCGCAGAAACAAGCCCTTTGGCCCACCGAGTCCGCACCGACCAGCGATCCCCGCACATTAACACTATCCTACACTAGGGATAATTTTTACATTATACTAAGCCAATTAACCTACAAACCTGTATGTCTTTAGAGTGTGGGAGGAAAGCAAAGTTCTTGGAGAAAACCCATGCAGGTCACGGGGAGAACGTACAAGCTCCATGCAGACAAGCACCCGTAGCCAGGATTGAACCCAGGTCTCTGGCGCTGTAAGCGCTGTAAGGCAGCAACTCTACTGCTGTGCCACCTGAGTTGACATTGAAGAACCTGTCCCATAGCCTGAAATCTGAAATGCTCTGTGTGAAAAGAAACACATTATCATATATATAATCTCCATTGGTATTTATTCACAAAATGCTGGAGTAACTCAGCAGGTCAGGCAGCATCTCAGGAGAGAAGGAATGGGTGACGTTTCGGGTCGAGACCCTTCTTCCTGAGATGCTGCCTGACCTGCTGAGTTACTCCAGCATTTTGTGAATAAATACCTTCGATTTGTACCAGCATCTGCAGTTATTTTCTTATATAATCTCCAAGCATTCTTGACCATACTTGCAGCTTTCCTGGTGCAACACACTGTGAAGATGGACTGGATGGATGGTCGTGATGTGCCTGTGATGGACTGGGCTGTGTTCACCACTCTCTACAGGTTCAGGCGTTCAAGAGCAGAGCACTTGTCATTCCAGGCTGAGAAGCATCCCTTCAGAATATTGCTCTCTAGCGCATCTGGTAGAAGGTTGAGAAAATCCTCATGGACACGCCAAATCTTCTCAGATGCCTAAGAAAGTAAATATGCTGATGGACTTTGTTGATCACAGCAGCAGTGTGAAGCGGGCAGATCAGATTGCTGGTGAGGAGGATGTCTGAGGCTGTCCACCCTGCCTCTAGCAGCTCTGTTGATGAGAATAGGTTTGCATTAATTCACTCCCTCATGACCCGTTAGCTTTCACGCCTGTTTGGAGCATTAACTCACAAGGAAAAATCTGCCTCTTGCTCCCGCTCTACTCTTTTCATCTAAAAAAAAAGCCATTAGGAATATGGGAAGCAATACTTAAATTCCACACTCAGAAATATCTGCTTTCTGTAATTAGAATTAGAATTAGAATGCCTTTATTGTCATTGTACGAGCAGTACAATGAAATTAAAAGTGCTACATCTGAAACAGTGTGACTGCAAATCTTTCAAAAACAATCGCACAAACATAGGAACCAATACAATAAGTACCAATATCAATAAAAACCAATAAAAACGAAGAAATAATTATGAGTTTTGCACTTAAGATACTGTATATTAAAAAATAAAATTAAAAATAAAATATGAGTTTATGAAAGAATAAACATGCAATGCACGGTTCCAGAAGTAATTTCAAAAACATGGGCAACTTAAAGCCCATTTCATTAGGATTAATGTACAATATTAGCACAGCTTCACACAACACATGTACATATTAGATCTATTACACTGAGGAAACTGTTGGAGGTGTTTATTAATACATTAGTTGCCAGCTAGTGTCTGCCGTTAACATATTCATTTCCCTTGCCTTTGTACTCTGTTGCTCGCAGAGTCCAAAAAACGTCTGCCAGTATCTTTTATTTAACATGCTAACTGTCAGTTCCACTATACCCCAGCTCTGCACACTCGCCATTAACACCTTCATTAACGTTACCCTTGTCCCCTTGCGTGCAGAGCCCAATAGACGCTAGTTGGCATCTGTTGACAACATATTAATTGTCCTTACTTCCACACATGCGGCACTTAGATGCCGCCAGCTGGAATCTGCTATTAAACACATTTACTTCCTCATCTGCGTACCCCGTTAAGCCAACACCCAAAAGGGCGCAATCCAGTGTCAAATTATTAACATATTAAGCATGCTTACCTTTGTACCTTGTTGCATGCGGAACCGAGAAGTCGCAACTTTTGGACAACAGAAGAGTAAAGCACAATTCCTGTAATTAACCTATCAACCGACCTCACATCTGTACTTCCTCAGTTGTTATCTTTTTTTGGTGTTTCAATGTCCTGCTGTACCGCGGTACTTAACTTTGGAGTTGAGATCACAGCCTTTGACTGAGACACTTCTCCCCTTGTGCAAGTAAAACTCACTGCTGGTGGTTAGTCTTATAGTTCCTCGAGTCTTATTAAAGGGTCGACATCATCAGTCCCGGGCCTTGGTCACAACTGAAGCTTGATGCAGACCCAAAGAACTGCAGATGCTGGAATCGTGAGCAAAACGCAAAGTACTGGAGGAACACAGCGTGTCAGGCAGCATTTGTAGAGGGAATTGACAGGCAACATTCCAGGTTGCTATCCCGACCTAAAACGTCACCTGTCCATTCCCTCCTCAGAGGCTGTCTGACATGTTGAGTCCCTCCAGCACTTTGTGTGTGGCTGCAGTTTGATGCAGTGCCTTTCACCATTTTATGGGCTGGGATTAATTCTGCAACCACCCACATGGGTCAACACAGTGCTAGAGCTGAACATCTCGTTGACAAGTTGTTACTTCTGTGTAATTCTTAAATTTCATTTTTTTATGAATGCAAGTTGTTGAACACCAAACGTCGGAATACACACTGAAATCTGACCTGAATGACCTTTTTGGAGTTTGAATTTCTTCTTAATGCAATCTAGCCGTTTCATTGAGAATTTCCTGTGTTCTTTCTTTACTGAATTGTTTCAGAATGACAGCAAGGAAAAGCGAGCCAACAACACAAAGGCTTCTCGGGCCTTTTTGTGCTGAGGTTGTTCAGTTTAAAGTGAAGTAGAATTCTGTAATTTCTCAACTAAATGCATTAAAAACGCGAAGTGCTGCTGAACAATGGCAAATCAACAAGTTGCAAGGTTCAAGTGAGCAATACTGGAAACGCATTTAACGAGTTGTTATTTCTGTGTAATCACAGTTCTGATTATTTCATTAAAAAGAAAGTATTCCTGACACACGGAAAGCCACAGAAATCTGCCTTTGGCAGAGATTGCCAACGCTTTTGGAAATAGAAAATAAATTCAGTAGTGCAATATACAAATTCAAATTGTCTTGTGTCTCTCAGACATTTTTTGTTGATGAGACCCGTTTAGGGATAAAACCCATCTGATTTAGGCATCGAGAGTCTTCTTAATCCTCATCGCTTTTGGAAATACAAAATAAATTTGATCTATTCAGTACAGGTGCTCCGCAACTTACGATGGGGTTATGTTCCAAGAAACCCATCGGAAACCGAAAATATCGTAAGTCAAAATGCATTGAATACTACCTGATCACGTGGCCGGTAGCGAGCTGCGGTCAATGCTGGTCACTACCGTTTGCTCTCAATACCATTCTAAATGCTTCTTCTCATTTTTGACTGGTCATGGGCCAGGGATTGCCAGGAGTTTCACACAAAGGGTGGTGGGTGTATGGAACGAGCTGCTGGAGGAGGTATTGAGGCAGGGACTATTGCAACATTTAAGAAACAATTAGATCGGTACATGGATAGGACAGGTTTTGAGGGATCAGGGCCAAACACAGTCAGGAGGCACTAGTGTAGATGGGAAGTGTTGGTCGGTGCAGGCTAGTTGGGCCGAAGGGGCTGCTTCCACACTGTAGGACACTATACCAGAATGACAATGAGTCATAGTGTCCCGGGGAGCCGAGCGCACAGCGGGAATGTCCCGGGGATCCGCGCAGGCCCGACCCACTTGCCGAACAACCGCGTCGCCGCCAACTGGAAAGCGTCCCGGTAGGCACGACCCGCCGGAAAAGCTGGGCTAGGCCAAAGGAGCAACGACAGTGAGGAGAGCCTCGGCGGCGGTGGCGATGGGGGTCTCGGCGGCGGCAGCGAGCGCCTCAGCGGCAGCGTGAGCCTCATCGGCGGTGGGGCCTCGCGATCAACGGTCGATGAGGGTGAGGGTGGGGGAGGGGAAGACAATGGGGCCCCGGCCTGGGGGGACCGCTGTGAGCAATGGTGGAAGAACAAAGGGGGACCCGTGTTGGGGGGGGGGAGGGAGAGGGGGAGGGGCACTCTACTTTAGAATCCTCTGCCCAGGGGATAAGTCTGTGTTTATTTGTTTGTTTGTTCCGGTGAAGGCGCTGTGCACACGACAACCATCAACAATCGCTTGTCTTTTTCTTTTTGTTTTCACTTCTAATTTCAAGTTTTTGTGTACCTTGTGTATTGTGACAGTTGGCAGACCAATTTCCCTCCAGGTATGAATAACGTTTTATTGTATTGTATCGTATTCGGCTCAACTTGTGCATGCCAACTAAGGTGTCCCATCCACACTAGTCCCACCTGCCTGCATTTGGTCCATATCCCTCTAAACCTCTAAACAATGAGAACGTTTAATTTTTCAAGGAGTCTCTGAGAGGTCCTGGAATCATTTCTTCTGTCCACTCTGATAATTTCTTTCTGTGACAAAGCTCGAAACTGAGTGCCTGTTTCAGGAGCGTGGTGTCAGACATGCAAGCATTGTGGCCTGTCCAATAGAGTTGATTAATTATGGTATGGGTTCATGACCGGAGATGTAGCCTGAGGGAAGACACTGACATTGGTCTGCTTATCTTACAATGAATTTGGAGCATTTGAGGGAAGCATTTATGGTGGCATCTCTCCAATGCCTTGAGCTGTTTACTGTAGTTAGTCTAGGTGTCGGACGTATATAGGAGGGCAGGGGTCAAAACCACTCAGTAGATAATGCATTTTTGTATTTTGAATTTCAAACACTCTTTTCCGCGAGAAACCAAAGCCTGTGCTCTTGCATTGACAGTAATCAATGCACCAGCGCAGCCTCCGGATGTCAGCCAAGAACGGCATCCGGAGACTGCAGCACATCGTTCGGTCAGCTGAGAAAGTTGTTGGCTGCAACCTTCCCCCCAATTGATGAACTGTACACTGCAAGGGCCAGGAAATGAGTGGGTAAGATCATCTCTGACCCCTCTCACCCTGGCCACAAACTCTTCGAAACACTTCCCTCTGGAAGGCGACTCCGGACTGTCAAAGCAGCCACAGCCAGACATAAAAACAGCTTTTTTCCGCGAGTAGTAGCTCTACTCAACAACCAAAAGTCTGTAGCCTCCTTGTGCTCTAGTATTTTATTTCATTCTTCACATGTTTAAACTATAATGTTTTATTCTTAATGTTTTATGTTTTATTCTTAATTGTTTACTGTATGTCATGTTGTTACTTGCCAGCAAAGCACCAAGGCACATTCCTTGCATGTATACACACTTGGCAAATAAAATTTATTCAATTCAATTCAATTCAATTCAATAGTGAATATTTTGCACACTGGATTTTCTGTTCATTCTGTCTTATGTACAGGTGCCCCTCAGCTTATGATGGGGTTCCGTTCCGAGAAACCCATCGGAAACCGAAAGTATCGTAAGTCGAAATGAATTGAAAACACGCGATCACGTGTCTGGAAGCGAGCGGCGGCTCGCTACGGGTCCCTGATGTTTGTACCATCGCAAAGTCGAACTGTCGCAGGTTGAACCATCGCAACCTGGAGAGTACCTGCACTTGAATTTGGGTAGATTGTATTGAAGTATGTATTTTCTAATTTGATGGTTCGCACGCAAAACAAAGCTTTTCATTGTACCTCGGTTTATGTGACAATAATAAAGCTGAACCTAAACCTAAATACTATTGTCAATGCTTACCTTTGCTAACATGAATTCCAAGATATTAAAAATGATCCACATATGTAAAGAGACGTCCTTTGCACACAGAGTCTTTTACTGGATATTGTTTATTAATTTCACTACACACATGTTGTGCCCTAGCTGTCCGTGGTCATCACTGGAACTAGAGAGCGAGCTGGAGGTGGGGAAGCTACAATTATACAAGAGACAATGGGGAGTGGTTAGTAGTGGTGAGGTCACTATGTTAAAGGAACATGCACTGATCTACATCCTTCCTCTTGGAAACAAAAGTGACCACGGCTCATGCGCTAGGCTCAAACTACAAGCAGGGAGCAGATAGAATGCAGCACAACACAGACTACTCGTACACACCGTACCGGACAGGCGGCCTGACCACTCTCCCAGAGCGGGTGCGCAACGCACCATCCCCTCCGGTCGAAGGAACAGCATGGACGGGTGCGGGTACAGAGGCTGGGGAACCAGGGGAAGGAGGAGGACTGGGAAGCGATACACGCGCAGGCGAGGGAGGGGAAGGGGGCTGGGGCGACTGCGGATGTACCGGAGCAGGAGGCACATCAGGCACCGGGGACTGGACGGGAGGTGAATACGGGACCGCGGGAGGCGGTGCAGGCTCGTTTACCAGCATCAGGTGCTGGCGGGTACGACGATACACGGTGCCCTCGTAGTTGACCAGGTACGACCGTGGAGAGTCAGCATTGCCGACGACCACGGCCAGCCGGTGGTGACCGGAGGTGGACTCCATCCGGACAACCTGGCCAGCGAACAGAGGTGGAAGGGGACGGGACGATTTGTCAAAGGAGCGCTTCTGAATGAGCTGCTTTTCAGTGAAGCGCTCCCTGACAGCGGCAGGGCTCCGAGCCGTGGGTTGCAGGGATTGCTGGGAGACGGGGATAGGGGGTCTAGTGGTGCGGGACATGAGGCGCTGGGCAGGGGAACCGAGCGCGGGGTCCCGGGAGATGTTGCGGAGGTTGAGGAGGGCAAGGTACAAGTCCGAACTGTCAAGCCGGCAACGTTCCATCAGTTCCTTAGCGCTGCGGACAGCGCGCTCTGCAAGTCCATTGCTTTGCGGGTACTCGGGGCTGCTGGTGATGTGGCGAAAGTTCCACCGGGTGGCGAAAGCAGCAAACTCCGCGCTGGTAAACTGGCTGCCGTTGTCGGACTGGAGGGATGCTGGGGAACCAAAGGTAGAGAAGTGGCGGCGAAGCTTCCCGATGACGGCAGCAGACGTGAGGGACGGCAGCAGGTCCACCTCGAACCAGCTGGAGTAGGAGTCCACCAGGACCAGGTAGTGTTTGCCACGCCACTCGAAAATATCAGCGGCAACAGCCATCCACGGCAACTCGGGAGCCGGCTGCTGCAGGAGAGGCTGGCGCTGCTGATGAGGTAATAGGCTGTTGCAGGCAGCGCAGGCGGAGACCCTGTCCCGGATGTCCTTGACCATGCCAGGCCAGTAAAACTGTGCTTGGGCCTGGGATAACGTGGCCTCCACCCCTGGGTGTCCGTTGTGGGCAGTCTGGAAGTAGTGATCTCGCAGCGCAGCCGGCACCACAACCTTGTGACCCTTCACCACCACGCCCGCGTGCAGCACCAGTTCATCCCGAACCAGGAAGTAGGGCACGGCACCAGCCGGCAGGGAAGACCGTCGTTCAGGCCAGCCACGGCGGATGACGCCCTCAAGCTGTTGAAGGTTCGGATCAGCGGCAGTGTGTGTGACCAGTGACTGCATCTGCCAAGATGGAACGATGTTGACGTTCAACACCATCAGGTCAGCCGATTCGTACGGATGGCGGGAAGTGGAAGGTAGTGGGGCACGGGACAAAGTGTCTGCCACGAACATCTCCTTGCCTTTGCGGTACACGATTTTGAATGTGAAACGCTGCAGCTGCAGCATCATTCGCTGCAAGCGGGACGAGGCTGCGTGGATGGGCTTGTTTAAAATAGAGACCAGCGGCTGGTGGTCAGTTTCGATGGTGAAAGTTTTTCCAAGAACGTAGTCTCTGAATTTGGAGCACGCGAACACCACGGCAAGGAGCTCCTTTTCTATCTGGGCGTAGCGCTGTTCAGCAGGGGTCATTGTGCGAGAGGCATAGGAGACGGGCAGCTGTCGGTCGTCGTAGAGCTGCAGGCAGGCAGCACCAAGGCCGAACCGAGATGCATCGCAGGTGAGGACGATTGGCCTGTTCAGGTCGAAGAACTGCAAAGTGGGGGTCCGTGCGAGTCTGGACCTCAGGGCCACGAAGGC
The DNA here is from genome assembly GCF_053455715.1 of Rhinoraja longicauda. Lineage (NCBI taxonomy): Eukaryota > Metazoa > Chordata > Chondrichthyes > Rajiformes > Arhynchobatidae > Rhinoraja > Rhinoraja longicauda. Next base: position 41,130,550 of record NC_135966.1, on the reverse strand, counting down.
CGATTGGTGGTGCGGGAGCCAGACCCAGGCATTGTCCTTCTTGGTCAGCTCCCTCAGGGGGGCACTCAGTTCGCTGAGGTCGGGTATGAACTTACCCAAGTAGTTGACCATGCCCAGGAAGCGCTGCAGGCCGGGCACGTCAGTGGGAGCGGGCATTTTGGTGATCGCCGCCGTCTTCTCGGGGTCTGGCTTCAGGCCCCCCGCCGTGAAAACGTGGCCGACGTAGGTGACTTCCTCAACGCGGAACCGACACTTCCTTCGATTAAGCTTGAGGTTGATCTCACGAGCCTTGTCCAGGACTTGGCGGAGGTGTCGGTCATGCTCAGCGACGTCCCTCCCGTACACCAGGATGTCATCCACAATGATGGCGCACGGCAACCCAGCAAACAGCTGCTCCATCGTACGCTGAAAAACCTCGCTTGCCGAGTTGATCCCAAAAGGCATGCGGAGGAAACGGAACCTGCCGAACGGTGTGCTGAAGGTGGTCAGGAAGGAGGAACGTGCATCCAGCGGGATCTGCCAAAAGGAGCTCTTGGCATCCAGGACCGAGAAAACTGTGGCTGGACCGACCTGTGCCGCGACGTCCTCCACCGTCCGCATGGGGTAGTGCGGGCGTTTAATAGCCAGGTTCAGGTCCTTGGGGTTGATGCAGATCCTGATCTCGCTCGCGTCCTTCTTGGCAGCGACCACCATGGTGGAGACCCACTGGGTGGGGGCACTCACCTCCTTGAGGATGCCCATGTCCACCATGCCACGTAGTGTGGACTCCACGCGGCCCTTCATGGCAAAAGACACACGGTGGGCCGGTCTGACCACTGGGTCGACCCCCGGGTCCACAACGATCTTGTAGGCACAGGGCAGCTTCCCCAGGACGTCATCAAATCGGTCAGGGTACTCGATCAGGGGGTCCATGGGGGCCTGCACCAGGTGGATGTCGCGGTGGAATGAGACCAAACCAAAGTCCTGGCATGCACGGGCGCCCAGCAGGGTGACGTTGTCGGATGCTAGCAGGAGGAACGTGAGGGGCCGAGAGGTCTCCAGAACAGTACAGATAACCGTTGCCTTTCCCACGGCAATCAGAACGCCTCCCCCATAGGCATGGAGGCGGGAGTTGTCAGGAGTAACCCTCTCCCCCGAGCTTATCTGCTCGAAGAGGCCCACAGACATAACATTTGCAAAAGCCCCAGTATCGACCTTGGCAGGGAAGGAGTGTCCATTGACTGTAACATGCACGGATGGATCCGTTATCAATGCAGGTGCACCCAAAAGCGAAAACAGCATAGAGTCTCCATGGGAGGAAGTCGTATCTGAGCCATGGAGTTCCTCATGTTGGTACCGGGAACCGGTTGCGGTATCATCGGTCGCAAGGTTGTTTAGACTCCTTCTAGGAGCAGGGACAGGTCTCCCACGAGAACGACAAGCTGCAGAAAAATGGTTCTGCCTCCCGCAGGAATTACAAGTTTTGCCCTGCGCTGGGCAAACGTTATACCTGTGTGACGAGAAGTTGCAGTTTGGGCATCTGCGAGGGGTGACCATAGTGGGCGCGGAGGGGGTGACCCTGGTCTGCGGGTCATTCAATCGCCGGCGGCCGGTGAAATTTATGTCCTGGGGCGCCGGCCGAGATACTGAGCCAACAGCAGAGGCCATGCGTGCGGCATGTATGGCGTCCGTTAGCGACAGGTCAGGCTTCATCAGGAGCTCATCCCGCAGCTTAGAGTTTAGGAGACCGTTGACCAGGACGTCCCTGATCATCTCGTCGGGTGTAATCGTTTGAAGGCGGCACCGCCGAGCCATATGTCTTAAGGATGCAATGAAGGCGTCAACGTGCTCCCCTGGAGTCTGACGCCGCGAGAAAAAGTTGAAACGTTCGATAATGTTATTGGTGGGTATATCGCACAGGGCAGTGAACTTAGCCATGAGACATACCGGGTCGTTGCGGTCCTCCGGAGGGACGAATTCGAACGACGCATAGCGTTCCATTGCCTCCGGACCAGCCAGGTTGAGGAGCAGGTGAGCTTTTATCGCAGCAGTTGCATCAGGATGGGCAATCGCTATATAGTGCTCGTAGTCCCGCTGGAAGACAGTCCAGCGGTGCACTATGTCCTCATCAAAAACAAGCGTGTCCGGACGACGACACGAGGGAGCCATGGCAAAGTGGAAGGATGGGACACAACTGGGACGAACAAATGCTAAAAATAAAAACCCGATAAACAGGAGACGCAAGTCTACCGCTCTGACACCATGTAAAGAGACGTCCTTTGCACACAGAGTCTTTTACTGGATATTGTTTATTAATTTCACTACACACATGTTGTGCCCTAGCTGTCCGTGGTCATCACTGGAACTAGAGAGCGAGCTGGAGGTGGGGAAGCTACAATTATACAAGAGACAATGGGGAGTGGTTAGTAGTGGTGAGGTCACTATGTTAAAGGAACATGCACTGATCTACACATATTCCTGGATCTCCTCATGATCTTTTATTGTTGGTGGACAAAGTTGTACAGTGAGGGAAGCATAGCAGAGAACCTTTAGAAACATAGAAACATAGAAAATAGATGCAGAAGTAGGCCATTCAACCCTTCAAGTTAGCACCGCCATTCAATATGATCATGGGTGATTGTCCAAAATCAGTACCCTGTTCCTGCTTGTCACTCGATATCTCATTATTCCGTTATCCCTAAGAGCTATATCTACAGTAACTCTCCCTTTGTCTTGCACATATTGAATTTTAAGTCCATCTTCTTTTATACTTCAGTCAACAATGGCTTAGGGCTTGGCCTACAAGCAGAGTAAGCATAAATATTGTTAGCATGCTGCATCTTGACTGTTGAGAATGGGAGGATGTTGGTTTTGAAGTGTGGTCACTAGAGGTTCAACAGTCTCCCATTGCTCTTTAAATTTAGGTTTATTATTGTCACATGTACTGAGGTACAGTGAAAAGCATTGTTTTGCATGCTATCCAAGCAGATCAGCTGTGGCGTACATACATGCAAGCAAGTCAATCTCAGGCACAATAGGGAGAGCAAGGGGGAAAGTACAGAGTGCAGATTGTAGTTCTCGGCAATATAGCAGGACAAAGTCCAATGTCCGCAATAATGAATCAGAAAGTACACTAGTTTATGGAAGGACATCTCAGAAACCTGATTTTAGTTTAGAGATGCAGAGCAGAAACAGGCCTTTCGGCCCACCTAGCCCGCAGCGCCCAGCGATCCCCCCACATTAATACAATCCTATGCGAGGGACAATCTTTCCATTTTTTTAATACCAACCCAATTAACCTACAAATCTGTGCGTCTTTGGAGTGTGGGAGGAAACCGAGGTTCTTGGAGAAAACTCACACAAGTCACGGGGAGAAGGTACAAACTCCGTACAGACAAACACCCGTAGCCAGGATCGAACCCAGTTCTCTGGAGCCGTCAGTGCTGTAAGGCAGCAACTCTACCGCTGCGCCACTGTGCCGCCCTGATAGCTGAAGATAAGCTCAACTTCCATGAGCAACTTTTTCGAAGGTGAGGAGCAACAATGTTGTGAGAAAGACAGAATTAAATGTTTTGGGCCAATGATGCAGACTTTTCTGACTTTGACTTCTCTGACTTTGGCTCTGTTGCAAACCTGTTCATTTGAATCATGTCTTGTAATACGGCTTCATTTATTTATCCATGCAATGGAACATACTACAATGCAGCAAACATTGGACCGTTATACAGGGACACAGCAACTGTACATCTGAAAAGCAGCCATAGGATAATGTCTCCATTAAACTGTTAAATAACTATCTAAAATACTCATCAAAAAGTTACAACTTCTGCCTCCTCGTGTGTGAAAATAAGTTCCTTTAGTTCATCTCTTTTATAGATTGCTTGCAACCCATTCATTGTGCTCTTAACTAGAAATGCTCCTCCGTAATAGATTAGCGTAGTGGTTATGTAGTTCTCACGGTGCAATTCTAACAAGCTATTTCATCTCCACCTTTGTCTCGTTGCTTGTGTACTTGACAATGTCAATTGGCCCTCAAAGTCCTTTGAAAATCAAATCAATTAAAAGAGGGAAACCCCCCCCCCCCAACTCAGATGCATGTTGTTTTCAGGTAAAGATTGAATAATTTCAGACCAACTACATCTTCCCACACCCCAAATGCCTCCCCCCCCCCTCCCCCCCTCCCGCATTAAAGTCCTCAGCAACATTCAGATATCACAATCGGGAAAGCATTCATCAGTTTGGAAACAGACAGGCTCGCAGCTCATCGGAGACCCATTGGCCAACCATTCATGTGCATGTTCTGTCCCATTTTCAAGCTGTATCTGTCAAACCTGAGAGGTGGGAACTGTTTAATGGGCTGTCAGCATTTATACTAGACTTCTGAAATGGTCACACTTTCAGATAAGAAAGGTCCAAGACGGAGAAAACCCCAATAATGAGAACCCCACCCACACCCAGATATTTGGGGCTTGGCATCTGGAGGTACATGGGCAGGTAGTTTTGTTCAGTTTAGAGTTACAGCGCGGAAACAGGTCCTTCGGCCCACTGAGTCCACGCCGACCAGCGATCCCCACACACTAACATTGTCCTACATAACACTAGGGACTACTTACAATTTTACCTAGCCAGTTACATCTTTGGAGTGTGAGAGGAAACCAGAGCACCCGTAGAAAATCCACGCAGGTCACGAGGAGATCGTACAAACTCTGTACAGACAGCACTGCTGCATTGTCAGGATCGTACCCGGGTTGCCGGCACTGTATCTTGCATTAAATGTTCTGCCCTTTATCCTGCATCTGCATACTGTGGATGGTTTGATTGTAATCACATGTTGTGGCATGCAACAAACAGCTTTTCACTGTACCTCAGATCACGTGACAATAATAAACTAAACTGAACACAACAGTATCCAAAATGGTACCCTGGTTTGAGAGATAGATAGCCGCAGCAGAATCCTCACCAACTACTTGCCCCTGCTGGTGGGCACCCAGCTATCTGGCTGGATCGTTGGTGAGACCACCTTCCCTGAAGCTGAAGAAGTTCTGAAGAAGGGTCTTGACCTAAAACATCACCCATTCCTTCTCTCCAGAGATGCTGCCTGTCCCGCTGAGTTACTTCAGCATTTTGTGTCTATCCCTGAGGCTCCCGTCTATAAAGGCCTTGTCCCACTTAGGCAATTTTAAGGCGACTGCCGGTGACTAGGCTGTCGCGGACAGTTCGCCGGGGTGTCGCGGACATGATCGTGAGGAGTCTTCAATGAATCGTAGTGGATCTCGGCGCGTTCCTGAGAAATCACCCGGATTGAAATTTCTCGGCGACAGCTGGCTTGTCGCCAGGTATCGTTGCTTATTGCGGGCGCTGTCGCATGCTGTCCCCAGGTTTGATAGGTTGTCGCAGATGCATTTAGAAGCACGTAATATTAAATTAAGTAAAGTAATTTGAGGATACCATAAAATACTTGTGTTTAACCAATTTATTTACCGTTAGGACATTTGACAGGTAGATTGGAGGCGACAGTTTGACGGTCAGGTAAGCATGGGAATTTTTGCGATGTTCATGGCCATCAGCGATTACATTTAAAGTAGGCTCCCAACCCAGATATGCAACCCAGAAACCAGATATGCATCTCCCATACATTTTCAAAGAATGCCCACACTCTGCACAAAAATCCATTTAACCACGTTTAAAATAAAATTTCTTAATACTGCCATTAGTAAACTGGAAGTCAATCCAGTTTATGCCTTGTTACCGTGAAGCTTGGTTTTCAAGTAACCAGGGCAAGATGTTATATTTCAAAACTCTCAAGTAATTACAGACTTGTCAGTGATTTCAGCGAAAATTAGGACGCCGGAGAAGCATTGATAAGCGTGGGAATTTCACGATGTTTCCGAAGACGGTGTAATCTCGACCTGACTCGGCATTGTCATGGTCATTGTCGTAGGGTAAAAGAAAATTTCGCCGATCTGCTACGACTTTGACAATCGCCGGCAGTCACCTAAAAAATCGCGTAAGTGGGACAGGCCATTAATGCTCTCTGCCACCTGTATGGTTCTCAATGTGCCCAAATGCTGCTCTAACTGATCCACACAGTCTAAAGGAGCTGCAACTAGGCACACGTCCTGCAGACATAGCCATCAGCATTCATCTACTTTATGTCCCTAAAAACCACACACTTAATTCAGGCTTTAATCTAGTTTGATAAATTAATTTGTTTTTTTAAGGAACATTTTGTGTCTACCATCGATTTAAACCAGCACCTGCAGCTCTTTCCTACACAGTTATTAAGTCATTGTTTAATTATCTTGCGGAACCAAAGCACTGTCTACCTATCAATTCAATGTAGTGCAGTACTCGGGGACTATCGAAACTTACGATTAATCAAAGTCAATCTGCTAAACGAAGAACGCATTGCCAATCATGAGTATTCATGAAGTAAAAACATCCAAACTCCCTGAAGAGCTGTAAGATTAAAGGAAATGCTTTCTAAATATTAATCAGATTTTTGCGCAAGCTCTTTATAATTGAGCATAGATTTCAGAATGAACAGAACATTCTGCACTCTTAAGTGGAAAGATTTTAGTTTTAATGAGAACAGAAAATGAACTAGTGGAATGGTAGTTCATGAGTCTGTGTAAATGGCACTAAAGTCACCTGAACCATTTCAAGTACCCTAAAAGTGGCACAGTGGCACAGTTAAATTTTTGAATTCTAGCAGCTTGTCGTTTTTTTCATCTTCATTATAAATGATTGATATCACATTAATTCATAACTTTCAAACGTCATTAAACTGGCAAAGGCAGTAAGCTTAAATGCATTGTCAAATAGAAAGAACCATTGTGTTGAGGTCTCTTTTGATTTATTGATGAAAACGAACACATTCATTTTAACCTCACCCTTTCCTTTATTGACTAGTGTGATTTTGAACACACTGAGCAAGAAAAAGATGAAGACAAGTACTCTCACTCTCTTTAAGAAACCTCTCGATGTGCTTTTGTAAGTAGGCTACAACCAAGTCCTGGGAAATTGGATAAATCGCCGTGTTTTCTGGATTAACAGAGAATGATAGAAATTCAGCAACGTGTTAAAATGACCTAACCTATTTCATAGAAACATAGAAACAGAAATTAGGTGCAGAAGTAGGCAATTTGGCCCATCAAGCCAGCACCGCCATTCAATATGATCATAGCCAATCATCCAAAATCAGTACCCCGTTCCTGCTTTCTCCCCATATCCCTTGATTCCGTTAGCCCTAAGAGCTATAATCTAACTTACTCTTAAATACATACAGTTAATTGGCCTCCACTGCCTTCTGTGGCTGGAAATTCCACAGATTCTCTGGGTGAAAAGGTTTTTCCTCATCTCACTCCTTTTCAGGTAAAATCATTGCATATTTGTGAGCGGTGTTTGTCAAATCAACACATTAGCACGCAAAAGGCAAACAACTGCTGATGTTAAAAAAGATAAACTCAAAATATGGAGTGAAAATAGCAAGTTGCAGTATTTAATAGAAATAGAAAGTTGCAGTATTTCAGATCTGTGACCTCTCAAGACACAGAAATGTTACAAATGTATTCATTCAAACACATTTTCATTGAAGCAGATTTCCTTTATGAGCTGAATGTAAGAAAAAAAGGGGGAAATTTCTATTGTGAGCTGTGGGTCATGAAATTTTCACCTGTCCATCAGGATTCTTGCAAAATAAATCCTTAACAGATGGTCAGTGAATAATGACAGTGGCCGAGATCCAAATACTGACCTCACCTGGTCACTGGAAGCACTGCAACACAATAGAACCACACGACCTCACCGGAAGTAGTCGAGGGAGTCTCACTGAACTCATCAGACATGAACTCTGAAGAAGGATCCCGAACTGAAACTTCACCTATCTGTGCACTCCAAAGATACTGCCTGACCCATTGAGTTCCTGCAGCACTTTGTGTCTATTTTTGTAAACCAGCATCTGCAGTTCCTTGTAGCCTCATTGGAATAATCCTCTTGGTTCATGCACTATTATACACATCTGCACAGTTACATTACAATCTTAACACAGCGGATGTTGCATATGTCGAATTTTGCAATGCATTATAGCTGCATTGTGTGGTGGATAAATTATTAAACAAAATATCAATATTATTATTAATAACCATGACGTACATGTTGGGGTTAACCTCTCCTCCTGCACTGAAAGGATATTGTGTGCCCAGTCAGGTAATCAACAAAAGAAAGAAAAATAGTTGAAAAACACATCAAAATAGCCACGATTCATGCATAAAAACGTTACATCTTGACAGCTTGATTGTATTCAGGTGTAGTTGTTTTTTTTAAAGGATAGCATGCAAACTTCATCCTCCAGCACCTAGACCAGAGCTACTACACTCCAAACTCTCCCAGTTGACTGTACCTCAACCCTTCTGTCAGTGGATCATCAACTTCCTGACAGACAGGAAGCAGCATGTGAGGCTGGGAAAGCACATCTCGGACCCGCAGACCCTCAGCACAGGAGCTCCGCAAGGCTGCGTACTCTCCCCTCTCCTTTACTCTCTCTACACCAACGACTGCACCTCCAGACTCATCTTTCAAGCTCCTCAAGTTTGCGGATGACACAACCCTGATTGGACTGATCCAGGATGGGGAGGAATCTGCCTACAGATGGGAAGTGACACAGCTGGCGTCCTGGTGCCATCGCAACAACCTGGAGCTCAATGCTCTAAAGACAGTGGAACTAATTGTAGACTTTCGAAGAGATCCCTCTCCCCTCCCCCCACTCACCATCAACAACACCATAGTCACATTTGTGGATCATTTAAGTTCATTGGAACCATTATCTCCAGGGACCTTAAATGGGGGGGCCACCATCGACTCCACAGTCAAAAAGGTCCAACAGAGGATGTACTTCCTGCAGCAACTGAGGAAACACAATCTGCCACAGGAAATGATGGTCCAATTCTATACTGCTATCATTGAGTCCATCCTCACCTTCTCCATCATGATCTGGTTTGGCTCAGCCACCAAGCACGACTTCCGGAGGCTGCAACGGATCGTTCGATCAGCTGAGAAGGTTGTTGGCTGCAACCTTCCCCCCATTGACGAACTGTACACTGCAAGGGCCAGGAAGCGAGCAGGCAAGATCATCTCTGACCCCTCTCACCCTGGCCACAAACTCTTTGAAGCACTTCCCTCTGGAAGGCGACTCCGGACTGTCAAAGCAGCCACAGCCAGACATAAAAACAGCTTTTTTTCCACAAGTAGTAGTTCTACTCAATAACCAAAGTCTGTCATCTCTTTTTTGCTCTGGTTTATTTTCACCCACATGTTTAGACCGTAATGTTGTATTCTTATTGTTTTGATGTGGTTATGCTTTATTCTTAATTGTTTGTTTGTATTGTCATTTGTGAGCGGAGCACCAAAGCACATTCCTTGTATATGCACATACTTGGCCAATAAACTTATTCATTCATTCATTCATTATTCATTCATGTCCTTCCCAAACCATGTACAATACATCTCTAATATATTTAGTGAATTAATAACAAAAGCAGTAGGATCATTGGCGTAAGATCGATTTTCTGTTGGTAATTGAGGGAACGTTTTGTAAACCGATGATATCCATGACTGTGTGGTTGACACCTAGCAAATGTCAGCTGTACTGAGGGCAGTCATGCATAAACCAATGGCCAATCTCCCCAATGGTCATGATTCTACTTGCTAATGACTACTAGAGCAAGCTAATATTTGCAAAAGGGCATTTATGTGCTATTACACAAAAAACAATTACAATTGGATCCAATATCTGGAATTAACCTTTTCTTTGTAATTATTTACATTGAGTCCACTGCACAAAGACTTTCAGCCCAATTGGTTCATGTCAACAATATCATAGCATATAACTTATCTAACATCAGAATAACAACTTACTTTTTTATTATATTTAACCAGCTTCCCCTTAAAAATATCTAAACTGTTCTCATCAACTGTGGTTTGAAGTAGAAAATTCCATTCTCGAACCATTCTCTGGGCAAAGGAGCTTCTTCTAAATACTATGTTGGGTTATTCAATGATGATCTTACATTCATGCCCTTATGAGTTGAAACTCTACTTAAGCTAACCCAAACAATGCATTTCAAGCAATCAAAGGTCTCGTCGAACCAATTTCAGTGCTCTTTTCGAGTGAAAATAGCCCATCATTTCGCCTATTCTGATATTTATCTTCCTAGCTTTGATGCCATCCTTCTGAAACCTATTTTCTCTCACTCTATCGAAGGTATCACAAAATGGTGGAGTAACTCAGCAGGTCAGGCAGCATCTAGGAGAGAGGGAATGGGTGATGTTTCGGGGCGAGACCCTTCTTCAGACTCTATGGTATCCCTTAAGTATGGATGTTGAAACTTGAATAATTGTTCTTAATATTTATATTTGCATATACAGTCACTCACTTATAACATTAATCGGTCTGCTCTGTGAGTCTATTGGCTCTATTTTTTAAAAGAAAATTAGTTCAAATTATCTATGTTGCCTGGCAATCTACATTGCCCTTGCCCCTTCCCCGTGACACATCCTGATATGTCTACTGGCTCAGTCCCAACATTAAGGAATAAACTATAAACAAAGTTCCGAGGACATTAGAAATGCTCAGCAGGTGAAGCAGCATCTTGTTTTATCTCCATAAGGTGGCCCAGTGCGAAAATATACCTCCAGGCAAATTGTCCAATGTGGCAGTAAACATCATTCTGCTAGCGAAGATAGACACAAAATGCTGGAGTAATTCAGCAGGACAGGCAGCATCTCCAGAGAGAAGGAATGGGTGACGTTTCAGATCGAGACCCTTCTTCAGACTGAGAGTCAGGGGATGGGGAGATACAGAGGCAAGGAAGTGTAAGGTGTGAGAATGAGACATCAAAGGGTGTGGAGCTCAAGTAAAATTAGAATAGATCATTGTTAGCTGGGAGAAGGTTACAAGAAAGGAAACAGATAAACTGTAGTCAAGAACAGTCAGACTGGTCAAAGAACTGGGAAGGGGAGGGATGGAGAGAGAGGGAAAGCAATGGTTACTTGAAGTTAGAGAAGTCAATATTCAATCCGCTGGGGTGTGAGCTGCCCAAGCATTCTGCTACCACTGCTGTTGTACGTGTTGCTTATACAGCGTTGGTTAGTTCAGAAACTTTGTTAAAATGCACTGTGGTGCACTAATGAAACTGCCAGAATTACTGCCTCACAATGCCAGCAATCTGAATACAATCCCAAGCTCTGGAGTTGCCTGCATGGAGTTTGCACGCTAGTCCCTTGGGTTTCTTCTGGGTCCTCTGCATTCCTTCCCCGACCCAGAGGTATGCGGTTTGGTAGATTAATTGGCCACTGTAAAATTCCTCTTGTATACAGGTAAATGGGAAAATCTGGAGTGAGTTGTTGGGAGTGCAGGGAGAATAGATTACAGGGTATATTAATGGGGCAATTAGATTTTTCTGTGAGGCAACAAAGTCTCAATGAGTCAATTGTCAACAATCTTGTAAGGAGGTATGGAAATTACTGAAATACTTTCAAATAAACTCTCAATGTATGTCTGCACATCCACAGTCTATATAATTTTATGGTCATAAGCGATTAATACATAAACAAATGAATAGATTTCATCAGACAGACACAAAAAGCTGGAGTAACTCAACGGGTCACATTGCTTTTCTCCAGAGATGCTGTCTGACCCGCTGAGTTACCCCAGCTTTTTGTGTCTATCTTCGGTTTAAACCAGCATCTGCAGTTCCTTCCTACAGATTTCATCAGCTGCTATATACATCTCCATCTAACTGTGTGCAACATATTAATTATTCAGGCACCAGGAACTGCAGATGTCAGTTTACAAATAAAGGTACCAATTGCTGGAGTAACTCAGCAGCTCAGGCAGATCTCTCGAGCACGTGGAGAAGGGACATTTCAGGTCAGGACAACTTCTTCTGACTTCACTTCAGCCAAGATGGAAACTAATTCAGAATTTTGGAATCTAGAATTAGAAAAGAGTGTAGCAGGTTTCAGCAACACAGTTACTGCCATATGACCCAAGAGAAGGAGGGGGGAGGGGGGGAGGGGGAGAGAGAGAGAGAGAGAGAGAGAGAGAGAGAGAGAGAGAGAGAGAGAGAGAGAGAGAGAGAGAGAGAGAGAGAGAGAGAGAGAGAGAGAGAGAGAGAGAGAGAGAGAGAGAGAGAGAGAGAGAGAGAGAGAGAGAGAGAGAGAGAGAGAGAGAGAGAGAGAGAGAGAGAGAGAGAGAGAGAGAGAGAGAGAGAGAGAGAGAGAGAGAGAGAGAGAGAGAGAGAGAGAGAGAGAGAGCGAAAGAGAAAGAGAAAGAGAGAAAAGAGAGAAAGAGAGAAGAGAGAGAAAGAGAGAAAGAGAGAAAAGAGAGATAAATACATCTATTTAATCCTGTTTTGGCCAAACTTTTTAAGATATGGGGTTCTGATCAGCACTGTAATGCACTTTATGAATGAATTAGAATCTAACTTCTTCAAAGAATAATAGTAATCCAGCACGAGACGAGATATTTGTTCCCTGCTAAAACTCTCCCCGCTCTCTTCTTTGTCCATGACCCAATACATATTTCTCCTCCAACTTTTTATCCAATGTATTTTGGTTAAAAAGGATCTGATTCTGCCACTCTTTCAGGCAGGGCATTCCAGGTCACAGCAACTAAACCAACATGAGCTGGCAACAATAGACAATAGACAATAGACAACAGGTGCAGGAGTAGGCCATTCGGCCCTTCGAGCCAGCACCGCCATTCAATGTGATCATGGCTGATCATTCTCAATCAGTACCCCGTTCCTGCTTTCTCCCCATACCCCCTGACTCCACTATCCTTAAGAGCTCTATCTAGCTCTCTCTTGAATGTATTCAAGGAATTGGCCTCCATTGCCCTCTGAGGCAGAGAATTCCACAGATTCACAACTTTCTGACTAAAAAAGTTTTTCCTCATCTCTGTTCTAAATGGCCTATCCCTTATTCTTAAACTGTGGCCCCTGGTTCTGGACTCCCCCAACATTGGGAACATGTTTCCTGCCTCTAACATGTCCAACCCCTTAATAATCTTATACGTTTCGATAAGATCCCCTCTCATCCTTCTAAATTCCAGTGTATACAAACCTAGTCGCTCCAGTCTTTCAACGTATGACAGTCCCGCCATTCCGGGAATTAACCTAGTAAACCTACGCTGCACTCCCTGGAGCTGCTGGAGCCAACAGGCCTCCAGGGTGAATTATTACCTCCCTGGGGCTGGGGTTGAGATGCATTTGAATGGCTGCAGACCATTATCAAGGGGGAGGGCGAGCAGCTAGAAGATGTTGTGCACATTATCATATCATATCATATATATACAGCGCGGAAACAGGCCTTTTCGGCCCACCAAGTCCGCGCCGCCCAGCGATCCCCGCACACTAACACTATTAACACTATCCTACACACACCAGGGACAATTTTTTTTTTTGGCACAAATTGGCACAAATGACATAGGTAGAAAAAGGGTTGAGATCCCACAGAGTGAATTTCTGGAGTTAGGCAAAAGGTTAAAGAGCAGTGATCAGCGGCATGTGCTAGTGAGGGTAGGTATCGGAGCATAAGGCAGATGCATGTGCGGTTGCACATGGTGTAGGAAGCAGGGATACAGATTCTTTCCCCTGGCTCTCAATCTGAAGAAGGGCCTCGACCCGAAACATCACCTGTTCCTTCTATCGAGAGATTCTGCCTCACCCGCTGAGTTACTCCAGCTTTCTGCGTCTATCTTCAGATTTTTCAACCATTGGGATTTCTCCTGGGGCCGTGATGACCTGAAGAAGAGGGATGAATGGGCTGCACCTGAACTGAAGGAGGACCAATGTCCTGGCTGGCAGGTCTGCTAGTGCTACCAGGGAGGGTTAACCTAGATTAGCAGGGGAGTCGGGAGGGGGTTGGATCCAAAGATAGTGAGGTAGTTGAGAGGCTGGAAGTTGATAGAGAAGTAATTGAAAAAATACGTCAGGGCAAGTGACTGGTATCATCAGGGAAAGACTTTGGGATTAGTAACTCATGGTTCCATTAGTTGTACAAATGATATGGGAAAGAACAGAAAGATCTGGTTCCACAAGTTGGGTCAAGGCTGATTAGCCGTGACTGGTTAGCACGCAACAAAAAGCTTGTCACTGTACCTTGGTAAACGTGACAATAAACTAGACTGAACTGAACTGAAAAAAGGCAGATTTTAATGGTAAGAGACAGGAAATTGCAAAACTCGACTGGAGCAGGTTGTTTGCAGGCAAAGTGATAGACAGCAAGTGGGAGTCTTTTAAAAGCAAAATAGCAAGAGTTCAAGGTCTGCATGTTACTGTGAGAGTGAAGGGCAAGGCTGGCAGGAACAGGGAACCCTGGATGACAAGAGATACTGAGTTGTAATCAAAGGAAAGCAGGAGGCCTGGACCAGGTACCAGCAGCTGGGATCAAGTGATTCATTGAAGGAGTCTAAGGAATGCAGGAGTATATTTAAGAAGGAAATCAGGAGGGATGAGTCAAAAAGGGGGCATGAGCCAAAAGGAATATTGCTCACACGCGGGAAAATAGGATGAGCTTAGATGGGACATCTTGGTCAGCATGGATGAGTTGCAGCTAAGAACCTGTTTGACTGTGGGGAAACTCAGCGGGTCAGGGAACAAACTCAAGAGTTGACTGTGTGATGCTCAATTTAAAGCGCTTCTCAGTGGCGGCATAAAAGTTTTATCAGTCGTTGTATAACAGTCACATGAGGTGAGAATAAGAATGCAATATTCATCAAATGCACACTTCCCAATTCATCCCGAGTTCAATTTGAGGTCAATACTGGATCTCCTACTTGGTGAAGAATGTCGCAATAATTCATAATTGAATCAGAAACAAATGTGGGGACTGCATTACCTCGTGTGTCACGCACAGTTAATGTCATTCAGCTAATCTGTAAACGGATGTCCAAAATTGTAACCTCACATTGGAAGCTGAACCCGGGCCACTGGAACGACACACACTATGAAGCCAGGATTTTTCCCACGGAGCATTTAAAGATATCTCTGTAACACCAAGTTTATCCTAGTTCCATTGAAATGTGTATCTATCCGCTGATGAACACACACACTGATTATGCATCTACAGGAAGAATTTCTCTTGGATCTAATGGACAAACAAATCAAAAGCATTGCAAGATTCAATATTTCAAGTGTCAGTATGAATGGAGGCAGTGGGGCATAGATTTTTCTCTTTCATTTCTGCTTTATATTGAGGGCAGCTCAGTGTAGGAGATTTGTTCAACTCCGACATTTCCCCCATTTTAAAGAGATCCTTCTCTTCCCAACTCCAAGACCCGCGCTTATCATATCATATCATATCATATATATACAGCGCGGAAACAGGCCTTTTCGGCCCACCAAGTCCGCGCCGCCCAGCGATCCCCGTACATTAACATTATCCTACACCCACTAGGGACAATTTTTACATTTATGTCCCCAACAACCATCTCCCATCTTCTCAGCACTCTCCCATGCTCACCACTGGAGATGCAATACCTGTCTCTTCTGCTCTTCATCTCTCACCATCCAAAGAGGAACCAAAGAGGTCTTTCCGGGTGGAACAACCCCTTCCCATCTCAGTGCGCTGCTAATGAGTACTCACAATGTGGTCTCTACATTGGAGAAAACAAACTCACCGAATACACAAGATGGTGGAATCTTAAACAAACACAAAGTGCTGGAGGAATTCACTAGGCAACAGGAAGGACAGGGTAACCTGTGAACTGAATGCAAGTGTTCTGCAAACTAATTATCATGTCATAAGGCCATAAGTGGTAGGAGCAGAATTAGGCCATTCGGCCCATCAAGTTTATTCCGCCATTCAATCATGGCTGATCTATCCCCCCCTCTTAACCCCATTCTCCTGCCTTCTCCCCATATCCCCTGACACCCGTACTAATCAAGAATCTACCTATCTCAATAGACAATAGACAATAGACAATAGGTGCAGGAGTAGGCCATTCAGCCCTTCGAGCCAGCACCGCCATTCAATGCGATCATGGCTGATCACTCTCAATCAGTACTCCGTTCCTGCCTTCTCCCCATACCCCCTCACTCCGCTATCCTTAAGAGCTCTATCCAGCTCTCTCTTGAAAGCATACAACGAACTGGCCTCCACTGCCTTCTGAGGCAGAGAATTCCACACCTTCACCACTCTCTGACTGAAAATGTTCTTCCTCATCTCCGTTCTAAATGGCCTACCCCTTATTCTTAAACTGTGGCCCCTTGTTCTGGACTCCCCCAACATTGGGAACATGTTTCCTGCCTCTAATGTGTCCAATCCCCTAATTATCTTATATGTTTCAATAAGATCCCCCCTCATCCTTCTAAATTCCAGTGTATACAAGCCTAATTGCTCCAGTCTTTCAACATACGACAGTCCCGCCATTCCGGGAATTAACCTAGTGAACCTATGCTGCACGCCCTCAATAGCAAGAATATCCTTCCTCAAATTTGGCGACCAAAACCGCACACAGTACTCCAGGTGCGGTCTCACCAGGGCCCGGTACAACTGTGGAAGGACCTCTTTGCTCCTATACTCAACTCCTCTTGTTATGAAGGCCAACATTCCATTGGCTTTCTTCACTGCCTGCTGTACCTGCATGCTTCCTTTCAGTGACTGATGCACTAGGACACCCAGATCTCGTTGAACATCCCCTCTTCCTAACTTGACACCATTCAGATCTCTGCCTTAAAAATATCCATTGACGGCCTCCAAAGCCATATGTGGCAAAGAATTCCACATATTCACCACCCACTGACTAAAGAAATCCCTTCTCATGTAGCCACCGACTGAATTACATGTGCATGGAAGAGCAAAACATAATGGCATTTGTCAGCAAAATCCTAGTCATTAAATCACTCCAGTGCAGAAAGAGGACATTTGACCCATTGATTTAATGCCAGTCTTCCAGCAATCCTATTTTATTTTCCAAGGCCTTATCCAAGCCTACTTTAAAGCAGCTATTAATCAACTTTTAAACACAGATAAGTGAAACACCAAATAAAAATACAACAGGTGCCTGAACACAGTTGAGAATGAGCAGTCAGGATAGGATATACGTTTGCTGTACGTTTTGCGAAGGTTCCGCTCCTTCAACGCCTGCAGTAAGATGCTGCAGATGTTCCACCAATCAGTTGTGGTCAGTGCCATCTTCTTTGCTGTCGTGTGCCGGAGCAGCAGGGCGAAGGCAGCGGATGCCGACAAGATTAGCAAGCTCATCAGGAAGGCTGGCTCCGTCCTGGGGGCGGAGTTGGATTCATGAGAGGTGGTCTTGGAGGGCAGGATGCTCCTCAAACTGCGGAGCATCCTGGCCAAAACAGCTCACCCCCTCCATGACACACTGGTCAACCTGAGGTGTACCTTCAGCAACAGACTGGTTCCACCAATATGCAGGACAGAATGCCCCAGGAGATCCTTCTTCCCTGTGGCTATCAAACTGCACAACTCCCCGTTCTGTCATGGGGTAGACTGAGCCTGACTCCTCCTCAACCCCCTCCCCAATCTTTGCACGTGTCCCAAGCCTTGTCAATCACAGCAAGCAAGTACACCGAATGGGAAACAGTTCCATGCTCACCATTACCGAACGTAGACTTTATTCAAGGTTTATTTAATTTAATATCACAACGGCTTTGGTGGGATTTGAACTCGTGTCTCCCATTCTGCATTCCTGGCTTCTGGATTATTACCCTGATTCTATAACCACTGCTTCCTGTAGATGTTAGTTGATAAACATTAGCTGGAAAGAGCAAAGTGAGTGGATTATATGCCATTGCTAGTTAATGCAATCAAACAGCAAAACAGGACATTTACCAAGTGCGCAAATAAGTAGACAACTCTTTGACAGAAACAATCTTGGAATAAAACCCAGTAGCTTTTTAGGTTCAGAGGATTTATTTTATGAACCACCATCTTCTGTGGTATTTATAGAAGCAAAAATTTGTGCTGAATTCCTGTAATCAAAGTCAACAAGTAGAATCAGATGATGAGAAACAGGTAGAACATGAGAGAAAAAATAATCAGATGATTAAAAAAGATGTTTTAATATTTTGCATTGTGTTATAAATGGCTGCAGCTTTGCACTATTAAGTTTCAAGTATTCAGAGAGCAATATGTGAGGAGTGTTCTATTATTCAAACGGGCAGTGAGGTTCCATACATAGCTAAATTTAAATGTTTTCAACTTTGCATTACATGCTATGCTACTCGATAAAGCAGAAAGGTTGCAAATAATGTAAACATCTCCTAATTTTCAATGGCCTTGTTAAGATGAATATGAGTTTCCCTTGGTTGAGAGGATATACACTAGATTATAAACAGTTCAGATAGAGGGAGCACATTCTGGGCATGAGAAACAAGAGACACACGAGGAGAATTTTTTTTTTACACTGAGAGCAATAATGAAATCACAGCCCAAAGGGGTGGTAGAAACAAAAGGTTTATTTTTAATTCATTCTGAGGCTGTGGATGAGCTGATAAGGTCAACAATAATTGCCTGTATCTAATTGCCTTTGAATTATGCGGCTTGTCAATCACAGCAAGCAAGTACACCGAATGGGAAATAGTTTCATGCTCACCATTACCGAACGTAGACTTTATTCAAGGTTTATTTAATTTAATATCACAACGGCTTTGGTGGGATTTGAACTCATGCCTCCCATTCTGCATTCCTGGCTTCTGGGTTATTACCCTGATTCCATAACCCTAGGGAGAACGTACAAACTCCATACACTCAACACCCGCGGTCAGGATCGAATTTGGGTCTCTGGTGCTGTAAGGCAGCAACTCTACCGCTGTGCCACTGTGCGACCCTACAGCATCTCCTTCAATGCTGAAGATAGAGAAGAAGATTGTGCTAAGGTACAATTCCCCATAAATTTAATTTCATTCCAAAAGAAAAAACAAAATGCTAGTGTAAAAGTGTTAATTAGTTAAGAAAAGGTATTTTTAAGTGTGGCTGTATGAGCATTCAAGCTCCTGTATCTTCTCCCAGAAGGTAGAAAAGAAAAGAGAAATGGGTGGCAGACATCGTTGACAATGCTTCCAGCCTCTCTGGTGCAATGCACCATGACAATGGACTGGATAGATGGAAATGACGAGGCTGTGATGGACTGGGCTGTGTTCACCATTCTCTGCTTCAAGTGGTCTGGAGTAGTTGTCATACCAAATGCAACGCTGGCATTTATTTTGAGCAGATTAGAATATAAACCCATGGATATAATGTTGAGGCTTTATAAGGCACTGGTCAGACAGCATTTGGAGTATTGTGAGTAGTTTTAGGCTCTCTATATCTGAGGAAGGATATGCTGGCATTGGAGAGAGTCCAGTTAATGAGAATGGTCCCAGCAATGATTGGGTTAACAAGTCATGAGCGTTTGATGGCACTGGACCTGTATTCGCTGGAGTTTAGAAGGACGAGGGGTACCTCAATGAAACTCTCCGAATAGTGAAAGACTTGGATGCAGTGGATGCGGAGAGGATGTTTCCACTAGTGGGAGAGTCTTGGATCAGAGACCAAAGACTCAGAATAAAAGGAAGTGAAAAGATAGACACAAAATGCTAGAGAAACTCAGCAGGATAGGCAGCATCTCTGTAGAGAAGGAATGGGTGACGTTTCGGGTCAAGACCCTTCTTCAAATTGACGTCAGGGGGGAGGGAGATAGATAGGTAGATAAGGAAACGTGAAGGTGTGAAAACAGGGCAAAGGGAATGGAGATCAAGGAAAATGTAGAATAGATCATTGTTAGCTGGGAGAAGGTAACAACAAAGCAAACAGAGATAAAAAAGATATAAACAGCATCTTGACATGGATGTTCTTGTTGTTGATGTGATCCAGAGCTGAATATAGTGCAAGCAAAATAGCATCCTCCTTGGACTGATTTTTCCTGTACATGAATTGTACGTAGATACATAACTGTACGTTGACTGCTGCTGATATGGCCCAATACCAATTTCCCAAAGCATTTCATTATCATTGATGTTAGACCTACTGGGCAGTAGTCATTGAGACAGGTCACTTCATTTTTCCTAGGAGACTGGAATGATGGAGGTTTTCTTGAAGCCGATGGACACAGATGACTGTTGGTGAGTGGGTGAAGATGTCGGTGAAAAGTGTCGTCAGTTGATTGGTGCACAATTTCAGAACTTGTCCAGGGACATCATCTGAGCTGATACCTTCTGAGAGTTTACTCTCATGACAGCAGGTCTAACTTCTGCCATTGAGATATATGGGACAGGGTCAGTATTAATGGAGTGATGAGCTCAGGTGGACAAGCTACACTTTAGAAGATTTCTGAAATGCAAAGTTGCCAAACTGTATTCAAGCTTTCTGCATATTTAATTTCCAGCAGATAAAAATTCATGTTGCTTGAACTTAATAGTTCTTCCATTTCTCAAAGCTCACTGAAGTTAATCCTTATTATGGCTGATAATACATAATGACAACTTCTTTGCCATCCATGTAGAAAAAGAAACGAGTTCTCAGTAATAAATGTAGCAAATTAAAGTATCTACTATCAAGAGATAGTCATCTGTCATTTGTTATCTCACGAATCTCATAAATTTAAGGATATTTTACAATCTAAAGTAAATCGAATTTTTAACACACAGCAAAGGTCAAATTTGAACGCATGTTTTGTGACATTCAGAACCTCCACACGAGACCTTTAGAGGTCTTGACCTTTTGGAAGCAGCGTAATTCTACTGTACATGATGATAATCTAAAATAAGATGGATATTGGCAATGGATTGCTATTTTAAGAAAAGCACGATGCTCTGAGGTTTTTGGCTAATAGTTCTTTAATTTAGTGTTAGTTTAGTTTAGAAGTACAATCTCTACCCTTCAGCCCACCAAGTTCATGCTGACCATCGATCATCCATACACTAGTTCTATGTCATCCCACTTTTGTGTCCTGCACATTAGGGGCAATTTACAGAGGCCAATTAACCTCCAAACCTACATGTCTTTGGAACGTGGGAGGAAACTGGAGCACTGGGAGAAAACCCACGTGGTCGCAGGGAGAATGCGCAAATTCCGCACAGACAGCACCTTGTAGTCAGGATCGAATGCTGGGTCTCTGACACTGTAAGGCAGCACCTCCACTGTTGCACCACAGTGCTGCCAATTTGCACCAGTATAAACAGACTGACTGGTCAAACAGTTCAACAATCACATGGGACTCAGATTTGTTTTGTTTACAAATTGACTTCCAAATTTATCCGCATAATGATGGTGATTAAACCACCAAAGTAATCCATTAGCGGTAAACAAGTCTGGGAGGTTACGAGGTTTTATGTAAATGCAAAATCAAGTGCTTTTGTTTTTTTCTTTTCCAATGTTACCTTTTACTTTCAGTGAAAATTACTCCCAGAGTCAGGTTGGATGAGATAGATTGGAGGACAAACATTCATCCACAGGAGCTCGTACATGAGCTTGTGCACTCTGAACTCCATTTCTGAAATCTGTTTTCATCAACTTCAACTGCGTTTTAGAAGGGCAGTACAATGTGCAAATGCAAGTTATTGTGAGTTCAGTATGTGTGATCCAGAATGGGTTTCCATCTTTGAACTCTTTGTGGTACACAGTTTAAAATTCTAACAAACCAAGATAACCAAAATTCTAACAAACCAAGAACCAAACTGGAGGAAGGGTCTCGACCCGAAACATTACCCATTCCTCCTCTCCTGAGATGCTGCCTGACCCGCTGAGTTACTCCAGCATTTTGTGTCTACCATAAGATTCCTGACTGTTCTTGATGCTAAGCTGGCACACATAAATCTCTATGTCCACGCAAACCTGTTCACATTTGTTAATGCCAGAAGAAATAATCACATGCATGGGTATGCTTTATGTATTTAAACATTCCCTCAAGTACTGACAAACATCGCCATAAATCCTGCACACACTTGCAGATATTTGATTAAACTTGAATACCTTAACTCACTGATGGAGACATATGAGATTGTAGATGCTGGAATCTAGAGTAAAGCACAAATTACTGAAGGAACTCAGCGAGGCAGACAGCATCTGTGGAGGAAAATGAACAGGTAATGTTTCGTGTCGGGTCCATTTCCTCCACAGATGCTGCCTGACCGATCTAGTTCCTCCAGCACGGTGCTTTGCCTCACTGATGCATTTTTTAAAAAAGATACAAACAGAAATTCATTCACAGATTTACAAAAGAGGCCTGATCATGGCCGGCAACATAATGCATGATAACAATTTCCTTGGCATTGGAAATTTAATTCTCTTATTTTGAGGTTTTCTGGAATTCCTCAATGAAGATTTTGGTTCATTGTAAAGAGATTTGAAAGAAAAAAAAATGACTTGAGAATGACATGCATTTATCTGTTGCCTTTCATGAATTCAAGATGTCCCAAAATGCTTTAAATAATTAAGTACTTTTTCAACTGTAGTTGCTATATTATTTTTAAAAGCGCAATGAGATAATAACCGAATATAATCAGAAAATGTCTTCAGTGATGCTAACTGAGAGACAATAGTTAGGTGCATACTGGAAATAACACTTCAACTTTTCTATGACATCCACTCAAGAGAGAGGCTGGGTCTCAGTTCAACATGTCACTTGAAAGTAGACACCCTGAACTGCACAGTGCTCCCTCTCATCCAGCCTAGGATGTTCTGATGCACGAAGGCAGTCCTGTTTTCAATCTCCAATAACAGCTTCTGGAGAATATGTTAATCAAATCTTGAACTATTGTCTGCATTCTCGTGGAATTCACCAGTACTGCCAGCTTACCCATCCTCGCGGATGACGTATTGATAACAGGGGACCATCAGAAACATCCTGCCATCCACCACTGAGAGGGAAAGTAATTGGATGGGCAATTTTTGCATTTAGTTCTGCAGAAATACATTGTGCACTTTTGCAGCGAGTAATTTAGGCAGTCAGTCTGGACTATTCAGAGACTGTGATACGGTGTAAAGTACGTCAGCAAATGACACACCAAGACACAGAGCGAATTTCCTGTGCGTGACGCAGCCACTCCGACACACTGTGACTTGCAAATGCAATGTAGCTCAATCAGAACTTAATGGGCGTAACTGAAACTGATTATTATTCATTGATTTTGAAGGTCCAACCTTTATTCTCCAAAGGCAGCAAAACGGAAAATTATTCTTCACAAACGTTTCAGCTTTGAGACAGAATCCCAGAGCAGTCTGACTTAGCCACCATTCTGTGCATCCGCCTCACAGTGTCATAGGGATAGAGTTAAGGACAAACACAGGCTGCATCAGCTCACCATGTCAGTGGGGAACCTTCTGCCCATCGACACTGCTGACATTTACCCACACTAGGCTTGTACCCTGCCAAGAACTGCAGATGCTGGTTTAAATCGAAGATAGACACAAAATGCTGGAGTGACTCAGCAGGACTGGCAGGATCTCTGGAGCGAAGGAATTGGTGACTTTTCGGGTCGAGACCCTTCTTCAGACTGAGGGTCTCAACCCGAAACGTCGCCCATTTCTTCTCTCCAGAGATGCTGCCTGTCCTGCTGAATTACTCCAGCATTGTATGTCTATCTTTGTATCCTGCTAAGCCTTGCCTATTTCACTGCTTGTCTCAAAGTCTCTTAAACATAGTGATTGGTGCTGTCTCCATCACCCCCTTTGACAGTGCTTTCAAATATATCAACCACTCTTTGTGTAAAATAAAATCCTTTTAAATCCCCTTTAAAATCCCTTTCTCCCATCTTAAACCTAAGACCTCTTTTTTTTTTTATACCCCCATCAGAAGAAAACGATTCTGATGTTTTTACCTCTATCAGTTTATCCCTCAGTCTAGTTTGCTCCAGGGAATATAAATGCAGCCTATCCAGTCGGTCCCCACAATTAATGTCCGCCAGCATTATCCTGATGAATCTCCTCTGTACCCTTCTGTACAAGCAAATCCTTTCTACAGTGTGGTGATCAGAACTGCACACAATACTCCAAGCACAGTCTAACCATTTTTTGGTAAAGGTGCAACATAACATCTCAATATTAATATTCAGTTCAGTTCAGTTCAGTTTAGTTCAGTTGAGTTTATTGTCACGTGTACCGAGGTACAGTCAAAAGCTTTTTGATGCATGCTAACCAGTCAGCAGAAAGACAAGACGATAGACACAAAAAGCTCGAATAACTCAGCGGGACAGGCAGCATCACTGTAGAGAAGGAATGGGTGACATTTCGGGGTCTCGACTCGAAACGTCACCCATTCCTTCTCTCCGGAGATGCTGCCTGTCCCACTGAGTTAACCAGCTTTTTGGATCAAATATTGCTAATTTTCAGAATAGGTCATCTATGACTAAACAGATATTAACAATTGAATATAAAGCTCATTCACAAAAAAGGCTGGTCGTCTGCTTCATACCTATAGCGCTTGACTTTAGTGCAGTCCTTCTGAATATGCCCAAATTCTCCACAAGAATAACATTTCTGCTCATCAGCATCAGTCTTTCTTCGGTTTAAACCAGCATCTGCAATTCCTTCCTACAACAGACAAATACAATCAATCCATTAACAGTGTGTAGATACATGATAAGGGAATAATAATTACCTTGTTTAGTGCAAGGTAGAGCCAGCAAAGTCCAGTCAAGGATAGTCTGAGGGACATTAAATAGGTAAATAGTAGTTCAGCACTGTTCTCTGGTGGTTATTCAAAATGCAGTCCAGGAAGTCAACCTGCCATATGTCTCTTTCACCACCTTGTCTATTTGTGTTGCCACTTTCAGGGAACTATGGACTTGAACCTCAAGGTCTTGTTGTTCATCAACATCCCACATCATTTCTATTTCCAAGAATATAGACCTTTGACTTTTACTGAGAGCTAAAGAGTTGATCTGACAGCGATATTTCTAATAGTGAAAATTGATAGAGTGAATAATTGCCTCTCCTGTAAAGGATTTCAGAACAAACTGACTTTACTATAAAATGTGAACTAAGTTAGTTAAAACAGAAAAGTGAGAAAGGATTCATCATATATAAAAATACTGTAATGTGAAGCACTCTGTACCAGAAGATCTTAGATTCAAGATTAATGAAACTATTTAAAGGTGAATTGCTTATTTGGGAATGAAAGGTATTTTGGGGTTTGTTAACACACCAGAGGAATGGTATTACAAGATTTATCAAAAAAAGTGATGGAATAGATATAATGGTATGTGCAGGAGCCATTTTGCGTTTATTAGTTATTTTATTATATTACATTATTTTGTATCCTGCTGTATCATTTTGGACACTAAGAGGTCAATACTATGCTTACGTATGGCCGGGGCCAGAGAACGTTCAGCTCCGACGTATTTCTTCAGTTCACGCGAAGAAGCGGCTGATAGAGGTTCAGCCAAAAGAAGCTGCCGATGTAACTCGGCTAAAGAGCCTACTGATAGAAGATCAGTAAGAAATCTCTGCTAGAGATAAGATCTGGCAGTTCGTATAAGTCACGTAGGGTACAGTAGGACATTAGATTTTTACCAAACTAATCAACAAGTCGATGACAAGAGATATGCCAATATGTTATATTGCAACTTCAAATAAATTACTAACTAGTTCAAACGTTGCGGAGATCTCTGTGGCTGATTGTTTGTGTATAAGAAAATATCGTCAAGTCAAGTTTATTTGTCACATACACATACACGATGTGCAGTGAAATGAAAGTGGCAATGCCTGCGGATTGTGCAAAAAAAAGAATTACAGTTACAGCATATAAATTAAAGTTAATACAGAAAAGACAAAATTTAGTCCCTGGAGTTATAATAGTTAACAGTCCTGATGGCCTGTGGGAAGAAACTCCGTCTCATCCTCTCCGTTTTCACAGCGTGACAGCGGAGGCGTTTGCCTGACCGTAGCAGCTGGAACAGTCCATTACTGGGGTGGTCGGGGTCCCTCATAATCTTGCTTGCACTCGATCTACACCTCCTGATGTCTAGGTCCTGCATGGGGGACGAGTGCAGTTCCCATGGTGCGTTCTGCTGAACACACTGCTCTCTGCAGGGCCTTCCTGTCCTGGGCAGAGCTGTTCCCAAACCAGACTGTAATGTTGCCGGATAGAATGCTCTCTACAGCCCCAGAGTAGAAGCATTGAAGGATCCTCAGAGACACTCTGAATTTCCTCAGCTGTCTGAGGTGGTAAAGGTGTTGCTTTGCCTTACCCACCAATGCGGCAATGTGTGTTGTCCATGTCAGATCCTCTGTGATGTGGACTCCCAGGTATTTAAAACTGCCCACCCTATCCACAATAGACCCATTTATTTCCAGTGGTGTGTACGTCCTTGGATATTGAACCCTTCTAAAGTCCACAATCGGCTCCTTAGTGTTTGTGACATTCAAGAGGAGGCTATTGTCCTGACACCAGAGTGCCAGATCAGCCACCTCCTCCCGGTAGGCCTTCTCATCGTTGCTGGAGATCCGGCCCACCACCACAGTGTCATCAGCAAACTTGATGATGGAGTTTGAGCTGAACCTGGCCACACAGTCATGTGTGTACAGGGAGTACAGTAGGGGGCTAAGGACGCAACCCTGGGGGATCCTATGTTCAGGGTGAGGGGGCTGGATATGTGTTCCCCCATCCTGACCACTTGGGGCCTGGCGGTGAGAAAGTCCAGGACCCAGGCACACAGAGGAGTGTTAAGCCCCAGTTCCAGCAGCTTCTCAGCAAGTCTGCTGGGGACTATGGTATTGAAAGCTGAACTAAAGTCAATGAACAGCATCCTCACATAGCCCCCCTTCTGGCTGTCCAGATGAGAGAGAGCGGTGTGCAGAACCTGGGAGACCGCATCATCCGTGGACCTGTTCGGACGGTATGCGAACTGCAGTGGGTCCCTGTTGCGAGGAAGGAGGACACAGATGTGCTTCTTGATTAGTCTCTCGAAGCATTTCATGACAACCGAGGTGAGGGCCACCGGTCGGTAGTCATTTAAACACGCTGGAGAGGCATTCTTTGGCACCGGTACAATGATGGATCTTTTGAAGCATGCAGGGACCACGGACTTGGCCAAGGAGAGGTTGAATATTGTGGTGAGCACTGGAGCAAGCTGAGTAGCACAAGACTTTAGTACTCGCCTAGATATACCATCTGGGCCTACAGCTTTCCTTGTGTTCACGCACGTCAGAGCCCTCCTCACCTCATGCTCGGACACCGAGATTGTGTGCACATCCCCAGCGGTGCATCCCCCTCCAGCCTCGCTAGCCAGCGCGCTGGCAGTGTTGTTTTTAGATGGCGAGCTAGGGGTGATGTTACCCGTCTCGAACCGTGCGTAAAAAGAGTTCAGGTCATCAGCTGAGGAGGTGCCGGCACTTCCAGTTTAGGGGGGGCTGCACCGGTAGCTAGTTATAGTCCGTAGCCCCTGCCAAAGGCGCCTGGTGTCCTGCTGCTCCATCTGTGTCTCCATCCTGTCCCTGTACCTCCGTTTTGCGTCTTTCACCGCCCTTCGCAGTCGGTAGGACTCTACCTTGTAGTCGTCCATATTGCCGGATGCCAGGACGGAGTTGTAAGCAGCGGTGTGAGCATTCAGGGCAACGCGAATAGACCTGTCCACCCAGGGGTTTTGATTAGGGAAGATACTAACCCTTGCCATAGGGACGATGTTATCAGCTATCGTCCCAACTATCCTGCGTCAACGGCTGCTTTAGAGCTTGATGAGAAAGACGAGAAGCTGGCCACAATAGTATGAATACCATGTTTCTGTTATTTAAATGCAAAGAAACAAATTTTTTCAAATTTATATTTCTGAAGGTCTTATTATTGATTAATATTTATAGTTTCGCCATGCTTCTGATGGTAACTCTGCCAGTCGTATGATGTAGATGATAATCCAGAACTTTATTCACCATTCTATTTGTAAGCTGAAATCATCAGCCCCATTTTATTGCATTGGCCACATTAATGTCCCACGTTTCATATACATCACAACTGAAGAAGGGTTCCAATGTAAAATGTTGCCCATTCCATGTTGATATGAAGAAGAGTCCCAACCTAAAACATCGCCCATCCCTGTCCTCCAGAGATGCTGCCTGACGCGTGCTGAGTGACTCTAGCACCTTGTGTTCTTCACATACTGAAATATAACCCACCAATAACTCCAGCATTTTGTGAATAAAAACCATCGATTTGTACCAGCATCTGCAGTTATCTTCTTATACCACCAATATTTGTGTCAGATTTACTCCCTTTGAAAAAGCACAAGGCAAGTTTCATATCTGCATAGTTTGAAAGTGGCTTTTGGAACTCTTTGCAGTTGTAATGATGACAATGTACATTTAATACAGTGACATTTGTGGAACATTCCCTTATTTTTTAGATTTCCATGAATGTGTTACCAAATAGAGAGCAGCCTTGACCTCCCATCTACCTCATTGAAGACCCTCAGACTATTTTTAATCAAACTTTACTGAACACTATCTGACATTTCCCTTTATCCTGTATCTGTACACTCGGGACAGCTTGATTGCAATCGTGCATAGTCTTTCCACTGACTCGGCAGCATGGAACACAAAGGCTTTTCACTGTACCTCGCTACACGTGACAATGAACTAAACTAAACTAAACTAATCTCTTTCTGAGGGAAAACATGGGGTGGTACTGAAGTTTATTTTAACTCAACCTCTTGTAAATAAACAGAGGCACAAGGAATGGAATATGCTGGAATCTTACGTATAAAGCAAAGTGCTGGAATAACACAACAGATCAGGCAGCATCTTATGACACTTTGTACAACACATCTACAGAAGGTTGGAGAGAACCTTTGTGGACATGGAAAATCTTCTCAGATGCCCGTTGTGCTTACCTGATGACTACATACAGTATGTGTGAAGGGATGAGGCTAGGTTGCAGGTGATATGGATGCCTATGAACTTGAAGCTGTCGCTGCTGATGAGGACAGCATTGCATTTACACCCTGCTTCCTTAGGTCAACGATCAACTCTTTCGTCTTGTTGATGTTAGGGCTTAGTTGTTGTAGAGATGGTTCCCGCACACCATTGTATCTTTAACTACTTTAATGTACACATATCACTGCCCTAGCTGCACATGGTCTGTCACGATCCCTGGAGCCCCTGCTAGGGGTGGGGAAGCTACAATTATACCAACCGGTGAGGGAGTGGTTAACATGGACATCGTCACTATCAATTAAAGGAGTACACACATATCATCTACATCCTTCCTCTACAAAACAAACAGTGAGTGACAGGGCGACCACGTCTCATGCGCTAGGGTAAATGCAGACAGTAAGGCACAGGAATACGGAATCACACGTAATCGCCGTAACGGACAGGCGGCCTGACCAGGCGACCAGACCGGGTCCGAACCTCGCCATCACCTCCTTCCCCGACGGGAACAAGCGGGGACGGTGCCGGGGCACGGGGTGGGCTACGGACGGGAGAACCCCTGGGCGATGAAGGCAGCGGGGGGGGCGGCGAGGAGGAGGAGGAGGGCGAGGAAGCCGGAGAAAACGGGACCGCAGCCGGAAGACGGACAGGAGAAGGACCAGGGGGGGGGGGGGGGGCCCAGAGGAGCGGGCAAGTCACTGGGCCGCGAAAGTGGCAGTGGAGGGGCATACGGAGCCGCCGGGGGAGGGATGGGCTCGTTCACGAGCCGGAGATGCTGGCGGGACCGGCGGTACACCTTGCCGTCATGGTTGACCAGGTACGAACGGGGGGAGCCAGCAGAACCGACGACCACGGCCAGTCTGGAGCGGCCAGAAATGGACCTCATACGGACGACCTGGCCGGGAAGAAGAGGGCGGAGGACACGGCAGGACTCGTCGTGGGAGCGCTTCTGAATACCGTGTCTGCGGGCAATGCGTTTCCGGACTAAGGCAGGTTTAAGGGCAGAGGGAGACAGGGACTGTTGAGACACCGGGACCGTGGGCCGCGTGACACGGGACATGAGACGCTGAGCCGGGGAACCCAGGGCATGATCGCGGGGGATGTTGCGGAGGTTCAGCAGGGCCAGGTAAATGTCGGAGCGGGACAGGCGGCAACGTTCCAACAGTCCTTTAGCGCTGCGGACCGCGCGCTCGGCCAGGCCGTTGCTCTGCGGGTATTCCGGGCTGCTGGTGTAGTGCCGAAAATTCCACCGTTCAGCAAAAGCACGGAACTCGGCGCTGGTGAACTGGCTGCCGTTGTCCGATTGCATGCTGGCTGGGGACCCGAAGGTGGCAAAGTGGCGGCGTAGCTTCTCGATGTCCGCGGAGGAAGATAGGGAGTGGAGCTGGTCAACTTCAAACCAGCTGGAGTAAGAGTCAACTAGCACCAGAAAGTGCTTTCCGTGCCATTCGAAGATGTCGGTTGCCAGCGCGGACCAGGGCAGGTTAGGGGCTGGCTGCTGCAGGAGCGGCTGCCGCTGTTGCTGTGGAGTTGCAGGTAGGGCACGCGGAGACTCTATCTCGGAAATAGCGAGGCATGTCAGGCCAGAAGAACTGACTCTGAGCGATGGAAAGGGTCGCTTCGGCCCCGGGATGGCCACGATGAGCAGTTTCGAAATATTGTTCTTGTAGTGCTGCGGGCACCACCACCTTGTGCCCCTTCACAATCACACCCTCACGCAGCACCAACTCGTCACGAACCAGGAAGTAAGGCACCGCTGCGGCCGGCAGGGAAGAACGGCGGCCTGGCCAGCCCCGTTTGATGATCGCGGCCAGCTGTTGTAGCGAAGCGTCAGCTGCCGTGTGCTTGGCCAGGGACTTCAACTGACTGGAGGGCACGAAATTGACGTTTAGGACTATCAGATCGGACGCCTCGTATGGATGTCGGGTTGTGGATGGGAGGGGCGCCCGAGACAGCGTATCAGCAACAAACATGTCCTTGCCCTTTCGATAAACCACGGTGAAAGTAAAACGTTGTAGCTGGAGCATCATGCGCTGGAGCCGGGAGGAGGCCACGTGTATCGGCTTATTGAGGATGGTAACCAGAGGCTGGTGGTCCGTTTCAACAGTGAAGCAAGTGCCCAGGATATAGTCCTTGAATTTGGAGCAGGCAAAAACAACTGCCAGCAGCTCCTTCTCAATCTGGGCATAGCGTTGTTCCGCGGTCGTCATCGTGCGGGATGCATAGGACACCGGCAGTTGCACCCCGTCGTGGACCTGCAGGCAGGCGGCCCCTAGGCCAAACTTCGATGCATCACATGTGAGAACGATGGGGCGCTGGAGGTCAAAGTACTTCAACGTAGGCATGCTGATCAGCTTAGATTTGAGGGTGTCGAATGCTTTCTGGTGTTGCGGGAACCAGGCCCAGGCAGCGTCCTTTTTCACCAGGTCCCTCAGAGGGGCGCTCAGTTCACTCAGGTCGGGGATGAACTTTCCCAGGTAGTTGGCCATGCCCAAGAAGCGCTGTAGGCCAGGCACGTCAGCAGGTGCAGGCATCTCGGATATTGCGGCTGTCTTTTGCGGGTCGGGCTTCAGCCCTGATGCTGTGAAGACGTGTCCCACGTAGGTGACCTCAGGGACCCGGAACCGGCATTTCTTCGGGTTGAGCTTCAGGTTGACATCTCGGGCCCGCTGTAGCACCTGGCGAAGGTGGTGGTCGTGCTCAGCGACATTCTTCCCGTAAACCAGTATGTCGTCGACAATGATGGCACACGGGAGCCCAGCAAACAGTTGTTCCATGGTCCTTTGGAACACTTTGCTGGCAGAGTTGATCCCAAACGGCATGCGGAGGAAGCGGTACCTGCCGAAGGGGGTGCTAAAGGTCGTCAGGTGCGAGGATCACTCGTCCAGAGGTATCTGCCAGAACGAGCTCTTGGCATCGAGAACCGAGAACACAGTGGCAGGGCCGACCTGTGCAGCAACATCCTCCACTGTCCGCATAGGATAATGCGGGCGCTTGATAGCCAAGTTCAAGTCCTTAGGGTTGATGCAGATCCGTAGTTCACTCTTATCCTTCTTCGCAGCGACGACCATAGTGGAGACCCACTGGGTGGGGACCGTTACTGGCTTCAGGATGCCCGTGGCCACCATCTCGAGAAGAGTGGACTCGACCTTGTCTCTCATGGCGAAGGATACCCAATGCGGGGGACGGACAACCGGCGTGATGTCGGGGTTGAGGGCAATCTTGTAGCTGCAGGGCAACTTCCCCAGCTTCGAGTCAAAACGGTCCGGGTACTCGGCCAGCGGGTTTAGGGGTGCCTCCACCATGTGGACATCGCTGTGGAATCTCACCAATCCGAGGTCCTGGCAGGCCTCCACGCCGAGCAGGGGGACACATTTACCGTCTAGCAGAAAGAAAGAAAGGGGCCGAGAGGTCTTCAGCACCTTGCAGTGGAGAGTGGCCTTCCCCACAGGAACAAGTACACCGCCCCCATATGCACGCAAAACAGCACTGTCTGTAGAAACGAGCTCATTATCTCTTATCTTCTTGAATAGGCTTGTTGACATAACATTGGCAGCAGCCCCCGTGTCCACCTTAGCATAGAAGGCCATGCCATTCACCGTGACTCGGACGGTTGGGTCTGTTATCAGAGCAGGTGCACCTCGCAGGGAAAACACACTCATTTCGCTCTGGGAAGAGCCAGAGTCAGACAGGGGGAGTTCATCATGCTGGAGATGAGAACCAGACGCGGTATCATCACGTGTCAAGTAGCGAGAGGGTTTCTGCCGTGGCTGTGCAGGGTTCCCACGGGAACGGCAGGCCGCCGAAAAGTGGTTGGGCTTATTGCAGAGATTGCAGGTTTTCCCCATCGCCGGGCAGACATTAAAACGATGCGAAGTAAAGTTGCAGTTCGGACAGCGTTGGCGCGGCCTAGAGCTCGGCGTCGGGCTTGCCCTCTGTCGCCGAGGAGCAGAGGTGAAGCTAGCTGCGTGGACCACAGGGTCCGGTGGCTGTACAGCAGAGGAGACAGCCTCAGCTAAACGAGAGGCATACAACGCCTCATGGAATGTCGGATCAGGCTTACGTAGCAGCTCTGAGCGCAGCTTACCATCCCGTAGACCAAAGACCAAGATGTCGCGGGTTAGAGTCTCAGGGGTGAGGACGTGCAGGTCGCATCGGCGAGCCATTCGGCGCAGCGCGGCCACGAAATTGTCAACAGATTCCCCAGGGTTTTGGCGTCGGGAGAACAGTTTAAAACGCTCTAAGATGTGGTTCGTGGGGAGGTCACACATAGCCGTAAATTTAGCAAGCAGACATACCGGGTCCTGGACACTCTCGCCTTGTCCATAGATGAATGACTCCGACCGCTCAAGCGCTTCGGGACCAGCCAGGTTCAGTAAAAGGGAGGCTTTGACCGCAGGGGCCACGGCAGGGTGAGCGATTGTGGCATAATGCTCAAAGTCACGTCGGAACACACTCCAGCGATGAGTGATGTCTGCATCAAAGACCAAGATGTCAGGTTTGCGACAGGCAGAGGCCATCACGGCACAGGGAGGGGGAACTGGAACTAAGAAAACAAAACCCGACAAACTGAAGACGCAGGAAGAACCACTTCTGACACCATGTAGAGATGGTTCCCGCACACCATTGTATCTTTAACTACTTTAATGTACACATATCACTGCCCTAGCTGCACATGGTCTGTCACGATCCCTGGAGCCCCTGCTAGGGGTGGGGAAGCTACAATTATACCAACCGGTGAGGGAGTGGTTAACATGGACATCGTCACTATCAATTAAAGGAGTACACACATATCATCTACAGTTGTGTTCTGTCACCAGACACAAGGACATCATGACAAAGGCTCCCAATGTATTATAGACACAAAATGCTGGAGTAACTCAACGGGACAGGCAGCATCTCTGGACACAAGGAATGGGTGACGTCTCGGGTCGAGGCCCTTCTTCAGACCCCCTGTACTTCATCTCATCACTGGTGCCCCAGCTGAGAACAGGAGTATCATCGAGTTGGTGCTATACTTGGCCACATGGTCATGGGTGTATAGTGAGCAGAGCAGGAGACTGAGCACGCAACTTTGAGGGGAATCAGTGTTGACGGTCAGAGTGGAGGAAATGTTGTGATCGGTTCTAATCATCTTAGGTCTGGTGTGCAGGAGGTCAAGAAATCAGTTGCAGATGGAGGCCACAAGGCCATAATCCCGGAGTTTAGAGCTCGGACATCCTTCATTCTCATATTTTAAGAGCACAAAGCCAAAAGAAATGGCAAAGCTTACCTCCAAAGATACACAGTCACATCTTGGTGATTATTCTAACAAGAGGCTGATCTAAAATTAGCATTGAGCATTGAATGACACCAAGCTGCTTCGTATCTCTTTTCTTCTTGTTTGCAGTCATGTCAGATTTTAAATTGTGTTTTTAAGAGCATTTAATGAGTGAAACTGACAAATGGACGTTAAAAAAAAAAACTTTGCAGGATCAAAGCGTTTCGGGTCGAAAATTAACACGAAATGTCACCCATTCCTTCTCGCCAAAGATGCTGCCAGTCCTGCTGAATTACTCCAGCATTTTGAGGCAATTGCATTGATGGCTTCAAAGGAATCGTAACGAAAGCTAACTTTTTGTGAACAAGTTCTAACAAGACAATTTAAATAATGAATTAACTTATTTGAAAGTATTACCAGTGTCACTCCATATGTAGCATTCCGTGAATTCAAGTGCTTTTCAAAGAGTATCATGACCTCAAATGCTGCTGGCTCTGATCAATTCCATTGATTTCTGTGCAACATGATTAACATCTGTCTTTGTATCTTTTGGGGGGGGGGGGGGGGGGTGGGGGGGTTAAGCACCTCACCTAGCACTCTGCACTTTATACTCTCATTTAATGTGCAATCAATAATTTACCTGCTCTCATTGATGGTTCTAAATTCAGCGTTTACATGCTTTAAACTCTAGGTTAAATGCTTTACCTTTTACCGTTTACATGCTTTAATCCCCTGTCTATATGTATTGTACTGTATTGCACTGTCTAATTTGTATTGTACTGTATTGTATTGTACTGCACTGTCATCCCCTGTCTATATGTTTTGCATTTGTATTGCACTATGGCCCCCAGAGGCACTCTGTTTCGTCCCATTCGTTGCATGATCTGTAAGGAGTGGAATGACAACTAAACTTATCTATCTATCTATAATTTGTTATTGGACACAAATCCATTCTCTGGTTGACTGATTGTGTTAAATGGGATGCCATAGAGACTGATGCTCGATTCTTAGCAATCGGCGATTCGGCTCAGGGGAACAAATGTTGTATTTTCACGTCAAGAATATTGTGAGTACAGATGAGATGTTGTGTGTCGAGTCAGAAGGCAGAGTAGTAGCAGGAAGCTTTGAAAGTGTTGTTTGACTAGCTCATTGAGAGGCACAATAGCCAATGTAAAGAAGTAAAGACCAGAAATGTCTAGAGTGGGAGATTTGATTGTGCTACTTGGGAAGGTTTAAAGTAGATTGTCAGGGGGGGAGGATCCCAGCGCAGAAAGGAAGCAGATACATTGAGGCCGAAGAAGGGTCTCGACCCGAAACGTCACCCATTCCTTCTCTCCCGAGATGCTGCCTGACCTGCTGAGTTACTCCAGCATTTTGTGAATAAATCGATTTGTACCAGCATCTGCAGTTATTTTCTTATACATTGAGACCAAATACTGGCCAAAGAGATCAAAATTGGCACATAAGACAGGTATGTGTAAGGGAAAGATAGATGAAGATCAATAGTTTAATCCGCATTAATTTCAACGCTGAAGGCTTCACAGGTAAATTGGACAATCTCAGGGTGTGTATTGGCCCGGACTGGGATATGATGGCCATAACCGTAATATGGCTGAAAGAAAGGCAGGATTGGCAACTCAATATTCTAGTGTATGAATGCTACATGCATGATAGAGATGCGGGTAAGAGAGGATGGTGGGTTGCCTCTTTGATCAGAGAGAACATAACTACAGTGCCTTGAGGGGATAGTCTTGCGGAATCGCCCAGTGAGGCTAAATGGGTAGAACTTAAAAACAGGAAAGGAATAATCATTTTGATGGCACCGTATTATAGACCGCCACTAGTCAGCGGGAATAGAGAAGCAGAAACAGATGGGAAATTGCAGATGGCTGTAAAAATAATAGGGTAATATTAGTGGGAGATTTTAACCTCCCAATGACTGGGTCTCCTATAGTAGGGCTTGCATGGGATGGAATTTGTTACATGGGTCCAAGAAGGGTTCTGTAATCAATATATAGAGGGTCCTAACAGAGGGCACAACACCGGACCTTCTCCTGGCGAACGAGGTAGAGCAAGTAACTGAAGTGTCAGTGGGGGAACACTTAGGGACCAGTGACCTTAATTATTAGTTTTAAACTTGATATGGAGAAGGATAGGACTGGTCCACAAGTTAGTGTCTTAAATAGAAGCCAGGCTGATTTTTGGAGGGATAAGGCATGAACTTGTAGAGGTCAATTGGAAGAGTCTCTTTGGAGGTAAGAGTTCGGCTGGTGTGGGAGGCTGTCAAAAGTGAGATAACTAGAATATCGAGCAATGTTCTTGTTGGGGTGCAGGGTAAGGCTGAGGAGATTTGAGAACCTTGGTTGACGAGAAATGTTGAGGCTCTGGAAAAAGATGGAGGCGTGCATCAGATTTGGGCAGTTGGGACCAAGCAAATCCCTCTGCAGGTATAAAAAGTGTGGGAATGCACTTAAGAGGGCAATCAATAGGGCAAAAAGAGGACATGAAAAAGCCAATGTAATGGAAAATCCCAAGAGGTTCTACAGGTCTATTACAAGTAAAAGGATGGTGGGGTAGAGAATGGGCCCCTTTCAAGATCCACACGAGATGGGATGGTATTAAATGATTACTTCACATCTATTTTATACTTGGAAGATCATAGAAGCTAAGAAATTAAGGCATATAAATTGTGAAACCTGGTACACAGATGAATTACCTAAGATATTGGTATTTTATTGTGCATTTGGGTGGGATAAATTCTCAGGACCTGACCAAGTGCATCCTCAGATCTTGTGGAAAGTGAGGGAAGAAATCGTAGAGGCCCTTGCAGTGATATTTATATGACCTTTAGCCACAGGCGATGTCTGCAAGGCTGGAAGGTGGCTAATGCTGTATTGTTATCTTGGAAGGGCAGCAAGGAGAAACCGGAGAACTACAAGCCAGTGAGCCTAACATCAGTCATAGTAAAGTTGTTGGAGGGGATTCGTAGGGAAAGGATCTGCCAGCATTTGAATAGGAATGGACTGATGGGGATGGTCAGCATTGCTTTGTATGTTGGGAATTGCCTCACGAATCTGAGTTATTTGAAGAGATCACCATGAGGATTGATGTGGGTAGCGACGTTCTCTTTATGGATTTCAGTAAGGCCTTTGACAAGGTCCTGTATGCTGGGCTAGTCTGGAAGCTTAGATCATGTGGAATTGAAGGTGAGCTAGCCTATTCGATTCAGAGCTGGCTTGGAGGAAATAGTCAAAGGGCCATTGTGGATAGTCCTTTTCTGATTGGAGCCCTGTGGTGTGCTATAGTAGTCAGTGCTGTTTATTATCTAAGTTAACAATTTAGATGACAATGTTGTTAACATTGTTAGTAAATTTGCACATGACACAAAAAATGGTGGTAATGGGATCTAGGTAAAGGGATTTAAATGGTGGAAAGGGGTTTGGCTGCGTGCACCCAACTGAATCCACCATCATCTGCAGCCCTTTGCCCTACCAAGGACTTCTTTTTCTTTTTAATTGTAAATCCTACTTGAAAATGCGCATCAATCCATTGACGTTGAGAGATCCCAGGGCGGCAATGGAGAATTTGAAAGCATCACGAGCCACTGGTCCACGTATCAGGAACACTTGGAAGACCAGTAGGGACGGAGGGCACCGTCCCACCCATGACATCAGGAGCCTCCTGCCTCATCTGTGGCAGAGTTCGTAGGTCCCACAGTGGTTTCATCGGTCTTTTCAGAACTCGCAGAATGGGGGCAAGTCATTCTCAATCCTGAAGGACTGGCTAAGATTATATTAAGTTGCACAATAGATCCACTACCACTCATTGCTTTTTCAAAGGTATTCCAGTCCGTGAATTTATTTTTCTGGGTGTTTTTACTTCACATGAAGTTATAGACAATAGACATGCAGGAATAGGCCATTCAGCCCATCGAGCCAGCACAGCCATTCAATGTGATCATGGCTGATCATTCACAATCAGTACCCCGTTCCTGCCTTCTCCCCATACCCCCTGACTCTGCTAACTTTAAGAGCTCTATCTAGCTCTTTCTTGAAAGCATCCAGAGAATTGGCCTCCACTGCCTTCTGAGGCAGAGAATTCCACAGATTTACAACTCTCTGACTGAAAAGGTTTTCCTCATCTCCATTCTAAATGGCCTACCCCTTATTCTTAAACTGCAGCCCCTGGTTCTGGACTCCCTCAACATTGGGAACATGTTTCCTGCCGCTAACGTGTCCGGTCCCTTAATAATCTTATATGTTTCAATAAGATCCCCTCTCATCCTTCTAAATTCCAGCGTATACAAGTCTAGTCGCTCCAGACTTTCAACATACGACAGTCCCGCCATTGTGGGAATTAACCTAGTGAACCTATGCTGCACGCCCTCAATAGCAAGAATGTTCTTCCTCAAATTTGGAGACCAAAACTGCACAGTGCGCCAGGTGTGGTCTCACCAGGGCCCTGTACAACTGCAGAAGGACCTCTTTGCTCCTACACTCAACTCCTCTTGACATAAAGGCCAACATTCTTTCTTCACTACCTGCTGTCCCTGCATGCTAACTTTAAGTGACTGATGAACAAGGACACCCAGATCTTTGTACTTCCCCATTTCCTAACTTGACACCATCCAGATAATAATCTGCCTTCCTGTTCTTACCACCAAAGTGGATAACGTCACATTTATCCACATTAAACTGCATTTGCCATGCATCTGCCCACTCACACAACTTGTCCAAGTCACTCTGCAGTTGCTTTAAAATTAGCACTGGATGATGCCATTTTGCATCATATTGCCTTTCTTGTTTGAAGATTTGGAATTAAAAATACTTAATCAGGCAAATAGAAACAAACTGGATTTAAAAAAAATATTGATGAAAGCTTCTCAGAAATAGAACATTTATGTGCTTGCGATTAACAGGTAGTAATTAAGAACAAAAAAAATATCAAGAGAGAAGGCAAATCAAGTTTCAGGTTGGTTATTTTAATTTAGTTTTTCTTTAGATTTACAGTGTAGGAACAAGTCCTTTGGCCCACCGAGTCCGCATCGACCAGCAATCCATGCACATTAACACTATCCTACACAACCTAGAGACAATTTACAATTATATCAAGCCAATTAACCTACAAACCTGTACGTCTTTGGAATGAGTGAGGAAACCGAAGATCTCGGAGAAAACCCATGTGGTCACAGGGAGAACGTACAAACTCCGTACAGACGGCGCCCGTAGTCGGGACCGAACCCGGGTCTACTGGCGTTATAAGGCAGCAACTCTACCTTTGCGCCACCATGCCACCTATTTCTGAAGGACTTTCTATGTAAGAAAGTGTATCAGCTTCATCTATAGAATTCAGGGCAAACTAGTGGTTGATCAGACATTTTACTCATTTATGTTCCTTTCCATTTGAATTATTTGGCATGTCAGCATGAAAAATAAGGTTCCTCTGAACTAAGAGGAAGTAAGCAGATGTCAGGAGATCGAAACTAATTTAAGTGTCACATTTCTGCGTCTGAGAATCTCTAACTTTAAAAAAATCATATTTTGGAAGAAGGCATTTCATTTGTCATTCCAAATGCATTTGATTAATATATCAAATAGATCAGGACAATCAGTGCCTTAAAGTATTAACAAGGTGGCAGAGTCTGAAGTATTGCTCTAAACGTATATTGGGAAATGGCATTGTCATTTGTTTTTAATGTTCAGGCTATAATTGGTCAAATTTACATTGAATCACGTTGAGTTTTCAAATTAGGCAGACTTTTGTCCCAATCCCACGTGTATGTGGCACAATTGGTATCTTTGCCCATTTGTGTTGTCTTCCCCTCTTCTCTTTTAACATTCCTCCTCTGTTGTAATTTTTCACAACTCCAGTTTTCCATCATCTTTAACACAAGCCACCAGGTAGCATTGGCAGAGGTTTCTCATGGTGTGTCCCCACTTCCCACGAATCAGTTCACAAATTATGAGGCAGCAGCTGCTTAATTGTACAGATCAAGTTTAAATGTTTATTAAAGGGAAGACATTAGGATTGTTTTATTGAGGGAGGTCGCAATTTCTTTAGGATTTTAGATAGCACACCACTTGGCACTCGGGCAAACCATAACATTCAAAAATAGCATATCATTAATGGGTGAAATCTAACTATTAAGCATAATTTAGTTTAGATTAGAGATATAACATGGAAACAAGCCCTTCAGCCCATCGAGTCCACGCCGACCAGCGATCCCCAAACACTAGCACACGTTACACATGAGGGACAATTTACAAGTTTTACTGAAGCCAATGAACCTCTGTCTTTGGAGTGTGGGAGAAAACTGGAGCACCTGGGGAAAACCCATGCGGTCACAGGGAGAATGTGTAAACTCCATACGGACATCATTTGTAGTCAGGCTCGAAACCGGGTCTCTGGCACTGTAAGGCAGTAACTCTACCGCTGCGCCACCGTGCCGCCCATTAGTGTTCAAACATATTGTAATTTGTGTAGGAAAATAACTGCAGATGCTGGTACAAATCGAAGGTATCACAAAATGCTGGAGAAACTCAGCAGGTCAGGCAGCATCTAGGAGAGAGGGAATGGGTGACGTTTCGGGTCAAGACCCTTCTTCAGACTGACCTGTAGGAAAATAACTGCAGAAGCTGGAACAAATCGAAGGTATCACGAAGGCATCAGTCTGAAGAAGGGTCTCGACCCGAAACGTCACCCATTCCCTCTCTCCTAGATGCTGCCTGACCTGCTGAGTTACTCCAGCATTTTGTGAAACATATTGTAATTAATCATTTAGAAACTTATGTTTACAGTTAAATGGAAGTTTTATTCTGGCCATAACTGGTAAATATTTCTACTTCTGCAAGGTCAAATATGAATTTCTGGAACCTTGTACGTTCATTTGGTATTCGTATTGTTCATTCATATTATAACTACATATCAGCGACACTACAAATGAATTGCTCTGGAAGATGCAGGACACTGATCACTCCCTCTTGTTCCGATCATTACACAATTCCTGACCTGCGGTACATGATTGTCACTGGTTTCTCTAGTTGATCAGGATACCTGGTTCAACAGCATTAGGCACCTCAGAATCCTCTTTTCTCCTGGGATTCTATCAATGCACTTGAATGCTGCCGAGGCAGACACGTCACAGATTATAAGAAGTTGCTATGGAAATTCAGACTTAATTTTAACTAGCAGGAAGGGGAGATTTATTCTCTCTAAGTAAGATGTTCTCGCTTATCTTGCCTCCATAAATAT
Organism: Rhinoraja longicauda; assembly: GCF_053455715.1. Taxonomy (NCBI): domain Eukaryota; kingdom Metazoa; phylum Chordata; class Chondrichthyes; order Rajiformes; family Arhynchobatidae; genus Rhinoraja; species Rhinoraja longicauda. The sequence goes on along the minus strand of NC_135966.1, from coordinate 41,089,191 downwards.
ACTGCTGGTGCAGAAAACTCAGGCAATTCTCTTAGCTGCTGCATGCTTTTAATTTTTTTAATTCTGAAACTAATCCAGTTTGGTTTGAAATGGAAATCAGTGACTTTTCGTACAGAACACAGTTGGAGGTAAAATGTTAGCATGAATGGAAAATTGCCATGTACAGTAAGCAGTTGTGGTCTCAGCACTGATCTGCGTTCAGCCCTGTATGTAATGTTCAAACCTGAACCCTGCACTGAACCCTATACACATACATACACCGATCAGCCAAAACATTATGACCACTGACAGGTGAAGTGAATAACATTGATTATCTTGTTACAATGGCACCTGTCAAGGGGTGGGATATATTAGGTAGCAAGTGAACAGTCAGTTCTTGAAGTTGATGTGTTGGATGCAGGAGAAATGGGCAGGAGTAAATACCTGAGCGACTTTGACAAGGTCCACAGTTAATCTATTATACACAATTGCTCAAAAATAAAAATAACTGCAAACAATTGGTCAACTTGATTCTGTTGTAGATGAGGGAAGCAGTTGCTAGTTTGCAACCAGGTCATGTTAAACTTTAAAATACTCATATCTGTTTTGTGCCATGTTTCTTGCCATGGGGTTTGGGAAAAGGATACACTCCATCTGAATCCAATTTGCAATTGTGATTTACAGAACATGATTTGTCCGAATTAGTAAAATCTGGGAATAAGAGCCCAACTATGATTCTTCTGATATTTAGATACAGTTTAACTATCATAATTGACTAGTTAACCTAGACAGTTATCTCCTGAACCTGATTAAAAACATTTAAATCCTTATTTGGCATTTGAAATCTGTTTTTACAGTAAAGACTGCAATAGATACAGAGCAATAGTGTAAAACAGTTTCAGTTCACATCAAAACTAAACCATAATATACATTATTAAGATACACATAATCATTTTCCTGCTTAAAATTCTAGCATGCAAAAAACAATCCACTTTTCCCCAGCTTAAAAACCTGCAAATGCTCCATAAATAAGTTAGAACTTGGCTGCTCATCGAGCGAATAACCGCAATGATTTCATTTCCTGCCCTATGGTTTACCCATTCTGAAGATTTCACACCAAATTATGAGCGAAGAAATTTCCATCTGTAACTGTTAAAAATTAAAATCAGGAAAATAAAACTACATACATTTCCCCCCCATTGTTATTTATTAATCTGCACAGAACTTACAGTAAAGTGCTTCAGAAAAATAAAAACTAGAAAACAAATCCAAATGATGTAGCAAAGCAATGGAATAAAACTGAACTTCGGAAACTATCAGTAACATTGGTCAGTTATTGCTTTAAAGAGTAGTTGTTCAACTGACACAAAAGTTCCCATTTACCTTTTTCACACAAAGGGTGGTGGGTGTATGGAACGACCTGCCAGAAGAGTGTTGAGGCAGGTACTATTGGAATGTTTAGGAAACATTTACACAGGTACATGGATAGGACAGATTTAGTGGGATATGGGTCAAACGCAGGCTGGTGGGACGAGTATAAATGGGATATGTTGACCAGTGTGGGCAAGTTGGGCCGAAGGGCCTGTTCCCCTCCATAAGATACAGAAAAAATGTTCCCAATGTTGGGGGAGTCCAGAACCAGGGGCCACAGTCTTAGAATAAAGGGGAAGCCATTTAAAACTGAGGTGAGAAGGAACTTTTTCACCCAGAGAGTTGTGAATTTGTGGAATTCTCTGCCACAGAGGGCAGTGGAGGCCTAATCACTGGATGAATTTACGAGAGTTAGATAGAGCTCCGGGGGTCTAGTGGAATCAAGGGATATGGGGAGAAGTTGGGCACGGGTTACTGATGTGGATGATCAGCCATGATCACAATGAATGGCGGGGCTGGCACGAAGGGCCAAATGGCCTCATCCTGTACCTTTTTCTATGTTTCTAAGACTATGACTAAGAGCTGTAAATTGTGAAGTGGAAGGAATGTCGGTACAAGATGAGTGGGAGAGGATGCTGGCTGGCTGGCTGGGTGGGTGGGGGGGTCCAGTATGCTTTTGTGAACCGAGTGTTCTGCGAAACAGTTGTCGAGTCTAGACTTGGTCTCGCTGATGAACAGGAGGCCACATTAGGAGCACTGGATGCGGTAGATGAGGTTAGAGAAGGTGCATGTGAACCCGTCTCAACTGGGAGGACTCCTGAGGTTCCTGGATGGAGGTGAGGGAGGAAGTATAGAGATAGGTGTTACATCCCCTGCAGTTGCACGAGAAAGTACCTGAAGAGGGTTTTTTTTAAAATGGAAAGGGATGAATAAACCAAGGATAGACACAAAAAGCTGGAGTAGTTTAGTGGGACAAGCAGCATCTCTGGAGAGAAGGAATGGGTGATGTTTTGGGTCGTGACCCTTCTTCAGACCAAGGAGTTGTGGAGGGAGTGGTCTGTGTGGAAGACAGAAAGGTATGGGAATGGGAAGATGAGATAGGTGGTGGGATTTTGTGGGAGGTGACGGAAATGTCGGAGAATAAAGTAGCGGGGGAGAGCATTTCCCTTTTCATTCCCATATCATTTCCCTCTCCTCAGACGGTACATGGATAGAGTCCTCACCTTTCATCCCACCACCATCTGTGTGGTGGGAAACTGCAGGAAGCAGACACTCTGGCAGTGGATCTCCATGAATAGAACTAGAACTCAATTCTGAAGCACAGTAAGAACATTTCTGGGTAAATCTGGGAAAATGGTTTGTAGTTTCATATTCATGAATGCTGGTCTAGGAGTCTCAAGCATTCTCATGTATGGAGGAAAGTACCAGCAGCTCAATGCCGAACCAGGAACGGCTGACTTTCCTCAGAAAAATTCAGTCCATTGGAGTTGCATTTGCAACAATAAGACTAATTCCTGCACCAAATTGGTTTGAAGATTGTGTTTCTGGCATTTACTATTTTGCTAACTGCTTTCTTCATCCAGGTATAAACCATTATGCTGCACATTTTCATTCTTGACACTTTATTCTATTAATATTTATTCATTTTGCTATTGTTGAATTTAAGTCTTGATGCAGCATCTGCTGGAGTTGCACGCATAATACCTACATCCTCAAAATAATAGGTTTAGAAGTAATAGTAATTTCAAAGATGATACAAATGGTCCCTTTGTGTACAGTAAGATTCTAATTCCAAGAACTGTGGCAATAATTAAAACAGAACAGTCCAAATACTGAATCCCTTTTTAATTAGCATAAGATAACAAGCTTTACTTTACACATTAATAAAAATCAGAACAACATACAGACTGCTGTAATTGTACAAGTAGAGATTGCCTGGAATTCACCATAGCATAGGTCTTCTCAGCATTTGTATTACCCTGAGGTTCTAGTAAGATACACTTTGAACTGCAGTTCTCAAAACAAGTACATTCAAACATGTGAACTAAAAGGATGAAGATAAGAGAGAAGAGAATAAACTATTTCTCAATTTTGCTTGACCATAAATATCTTTCATTCTCTCCTAATCACTCCATCGCACAGTAATTTATTAATATAAAAAACAGTTGACATTTGTACAAATAAAATAAATTCACTGGCATTAAAATAATTATAAAGTAACTTGCAATTCTGTTGTGGCAAGGTATACATTCATTATTTTTAGAATTATCCAGTTGAGTTAGTCTGTACAATACCAAGCTTGATAAATTTTATAGACAATTGCACTAATTTTTGTCGAGTTGTGGCTAAAGCCACAATCTCTACTACTGTATATTCTTTACATCATGCACCATTAATATCTCAGCAGACAAATTTTTATCGTTTACCACAATTATTTTTCAAATAATACTCCTGAAGTGCCTTGGGGCGATTTATATTAAAAAGCTGCTCTGTAAATGCATACAGTTTGAGTTTACACATATTTTGGAAAAGGTTGCTTGAATGAAGGGCAAAAAGCATAATTTACTTACAGAATATTTAAAATTAAGACTGCTCAACATGCCAATCAGTCTAAGATGCTGATGGCTGGCTTGTGTGCTCCAGCTTCTCAATCCAGGCAATATCAATTTACTTTTCCTATCCTCAATTACACCATCAAAAAAGGCTTTCCATCTTTTGTATAAACATTAATATTGCACCATGGAGGTAAATTTTTAAACTGGCATTATACACTTTCCCTTTTGCACAAAATAACCTTGCTTTGAAATCTTGATTTAAAAAAAAATAATGGAATAAATCTCCCAAACATGAGCCTGATATCTTGGAAATATTCAATATTTAATTTTGAAAACCAGAGCTTGTTTAACCATTTTAGCTCTGCAAAATTAACTTAAGCTATGTCCAAATACTAAATTATCAATAAAATGGTTCACAAAAACAACCCTACACAGAGTAGGCAAACTCCACCAGACAGACCAGCCTCAGAAGGAACTGGCAGAATACAATGCAGATTGATTCATGACTTTTTTGGATTAGAAACTAAATTTTGAAATCCTGAAAACTAGCCACAGTTAATCTGTTATACACAATTGCTCAAAAATAAAAATAATTGCAAACAATTGGTCAACTTGATTTCTAGTTGAGGGAAGCAGTTGTTAGTTTGCAATCAGCTCATGTTAAACTTTAAAATGCTCACATCTGTTTTGTGCCATGTTTCCTGCCATGGGTTTGGGAAAAGGATACACTCCATCTGAATCCAATTTGCAATTGTGATTTACAGAACATGATTTGTCCAAATGAGTAAAATCAGGGACTAAGAGCCCAACTATGATTCTTCTGATATTTAGCTACAGTTTAACTGTCCTAATTGACTAGTTATGCCTAGACAATTATCTCCTGCACTTGATTAAAAACATTTAAATCCTTATTTGGCATTTGAAATCTGTTTTTACAGTAAAGACTGCAATAGATACAGAGCAATAGTGTAATCAGTTTCCGTTCACACCAAAACTAAAGCAGAAATATACAACATTAAGATACACATAATCATTTTCCTACTTATAATTCTTGCATGCAAAAAACAATCCACTTCTCCCCAGCTTAAAAACTTGCAAATGCTCCATAAATAAGTTAGAACTTGGCTGCTCATCGAGCAAATAACCACAATGATTTCATTTCCTGCCCTATGCTTTGCCAATTCTGAAGGTTTCACATCAAATGAGCAAGAAAATTTCCATCTGTAACGGTTGAAAATTAAAACCAGGAAAATAAAACTACATACATTTTCCCCCCATTGTTACTTATTAATCTGCACAGAACTTACAGTAAAGTGCTTCAGAAAAATAAAAAAACAAATCCAAATGATGCAGCAAAGCAATGCAATAAAACTGAACTAACTCTGGAGCCAATCAGTATCATTGGTCACAGTTATTTTTTTAAAGAGTAGTTGTTCAACTGACACAAAAGTTCCCATTAGAAATCCCAAAAAGCCCACCACGCTGATCAAGATGTTTTTGGCAATGGCCAATTTGTTCAAACCATCGCTTTGGAAAGTGACTATCTCAAGAAGTGGAGGAATGATTAATGCCAGCGTGCTGCTGCTAACTGACCCAACCAGTGAGATTACAATTTCCAAATGGGGTATCAAGATTGCCAAGAGACCTGGAAAACCAAAAAAGAAAAATACATTCAGTTTAGTTTATTATCACATGTAGCGAGACACAGAGAAAAGCTTTTGTTTGCATGATATCCAGTTAAAAAAAAGACTATACATGAATACAATCGAGCCGTCCACAGTGCACAGATAAAAGGTTCAACATTTAGTGCAAGATATAACATTGAAGTCCAATAAAAGATGGTTCAAAGGCCTCATTGGAGACGATAGGTGGGAGGGCAGGACTACACTCCAGCTGATGAGAGGACAGTTCAGTTACCTAATAATAGCTGGGTAAAAACTGTCCCTTAATCTTGAGGTACGATTTTTCAAACTTCGGTATCTCTTGCCTGATGGGAGAGGGGATACGAGGGAGTGTGATATCGGGTGAGCCTGATCCTCGATTAAGCTGGCGGCCTTGCCGAGGCAGCATGAAGTGTAGGTGGAGTCAATGGAAGGGAAGATTGACACAAAAAGTTGGGGTAACTCAGCGGAAACAGCATCTCTGGAGAGAAGGAATGGGTGATGTTTCGGGTCGAGACGCTTCTTGGGTTGTGTGATGTTCTGGGCTACATCCACAATGCTCTACAGTTTTGGATGGAGCTGTTCCCAAACCATGAGATAATTAAAGGGAAAGGTTACAACTTAATACAACAAATCACGACACTGACAGAATAAAGCATATTGTAGCCATTTAATTATATTTGGAATGCAGTCAGTTGAGTGGTAAATGTACCAACCAATTCAGATGTTTGCACCGTTCTAGCTGGGATGCAAGGAAGACAATAACTTTAAAAAAAAGGTTATATTCATTGAGCTATACAGCATGGAAATAGGCTCTTCAACACAATTTTCCCATTGGCTACCATTTGATCCATGTCGCTCAAAACCTTTACTATCCATGTACTTGTCTAAATTACTTTTAAAAGCTGTTCTTGTATCTGCCTTACATTTGATTTTACAAATTCATAATTTTGATGTCCAATATTCAGAATTTTACATCAAAATTCATAATATGCATAATATAATATGCATAATATTCGTAATGCAACTTTTCAGCAAAAAAAAGTATGCACGCCAAATGCGCATACACGTTGTGCTACATTCATATGTGAAAAATGACTATTATTACGAACAGACTTGTTCTTGATCTACAAGTACAATCTCAGGCCTATCATGAGCATATTCTGCTATTTATAGAAAGGTTATTGAACAGAGATACTTTTTACAACACAAAGAAAAAATTGTTTTGTTTTGTTTCTTTTCTATTTTGCTTTTTCCTTACCCATCTCAATTCTCTTGAATTAAAGAACAATGGTCATAAAATGTATGACTAAGTTATGAAGACAGAGTTGATATATGCGACTCGACTAAGCATACGGAAGTACTTGTTGAAATAAATTCACACATTAATTGATAATCAGCCCAAGGTGGTAATTGGCTTTTCTGCTGTGTTTTATATTTTAACCCCGTCTTAATTAATTTAGTTATATAATCTTGCACTTAAATTTAATATTTACTCATTACAGTTCCACCACTGATTTTCTGGCACTCTTGGTTCCAGAGCTTTGCTGGTTTATCCAGCTGGTCAAGGAAGTCGGCTATGGGATAGATGTGCTGGCTGACCCGCTGAGTTCCACCAGCACTATAAATTTCAATATCACTGCTAGTCCAATAATCCATCTTAAATGAATGAATTACAACTATTCAAAAACTTAGATGACAAATGAGAAACTAATAGCAACACGTTCCAAATTTCCAGACATGCACAATTCCACACAGAGATTTGGAATGCACTTGGGATCAAATATCATGGAGGCTTCCTGGTATGTTATTGGAATCAGTACCGAGTTCAGGGTTAATGCTCAGTTAATCTGAGGGAAATGCTTTGGAATATAGAATTACTGGCCCCTCGGTCTTACGCCGATCTGTTGCAAAGATGGAGACGATAAGTGAAAATAAGTTGCGCTGTGCTTTCTTCTCCTTCATATTTGAATGATCTCTGATTTATTAAACATTTAAATTGAATGATTTTAATTTTAATTAATCTTTTCAGATTTCTAGCTTCTACATCTTTTTGCTGTTCAACTAAGATATTCCAGCTTGCCAATTACATTGATTGGTGAAATTAAACATGGAATCAATGAATTATGAGTTAATAGATTACGCGAACAGGCAAAACTGTAGGCAAATGAGACCATCCGCTTTGGAGTCAAGAAAAGGATTTACAAGGGCAGACAACAAAAGGTGAAAAGCCAGAAGCAGTGAAGATCAAAAAAAAATCTGGGCATTAACCATGCAAGTGCTAAAATAGTATGCAAACAATCTCCTTGTTTATCTCTGGACTTCACAGCGACTCCAAGCATAAAGCCTACCAATATAGACTGGGGTTGCCATGGTGCCAAGAGCTTAGTTGGGCTGAAATGTGTTTAGGAAGATTTCCTCAGGCAATATGTTGAGGGCCAACAAGGGAGAGGATAAGCTTGATTGGATTAAGGATTGGGCTGGGCAGCTGACAAGTGTCATCGGGTGCACCTTTGGGGAAATAGTTATGGATAAGGACAGGGCTGGTCCACAACTTCTAAATTGGGGCAAGGCCAACTTTGACAGCATTAGACAGGAACTTGCAAAAGTTGATTAGATTAATTTGCGGGCAAAAGGGTGTCCAGAAAACGGGAATCCAAATTCATAAAGGTTCAAGTCAGTCAGGCATTGTTTTTTTTTGTTCATTCATCCATCTTCTTGGAACTTGGCATCACTGACAAGGCCAGCATTTATTATCCACTCCAAAATGCCCTTGTGAAGATGGCAGCAAAAGGCTTCTTGAACTACTGCTGACCTTCCACTGAATTTACTCCTCTACTGCTGCTTAGCAGGGAGTTCCAGAATTACTACCCGGCAATAAAGGACTTGATATCATTATGAAATCAGGATTGAAAGACTTGTAGGTGGCGTTTCCATATATCTGCTACCTTTTGTAGTGGCAAGTTTGAGAGGTGTTGCTGAAGGTCTGGATGAACAATTTGCAGATGGTATACTGGAGTCATTGTGTGCTGGTGATGGAGAGAATGGGTGTTTAGGGTGTTGGGTGCAGTGCTAAATCAATTGAGCTGCTTTATTCTGGATGGTATCAAGCTTCTTGAGATTTACAGGAGCAGAACTCATTGAGGCAAGTGAATACACTTTACACTTTATCGATGGTGAGGGCTTGGGGTGTCTGGAGGCAAGTCTAAATTTTGACTGCATTCATGTGGCTGATCCAGTTGACGTACTGGTCAATGGTGACCTCTAAGACATCAGTGGCAGGGGAACTCAGAAATGGCAACATCTTCCCCAATGGTAATGGTAACCCCCTGGAGATTAGTGACATGAACGTTACTTGCCATTCACCACCCCAATCTTAAGTGCTACCTAGGTCTCGTTTCATGGAAGGCTGGGGTGCTTTGTGTGCTTAATGTTTATGGACTTTATTTTAAAAAACAGTGATTTGCTGCCAACTCAAAGGGATCCACCTCAAAGATTTCAGCTCTGTAACTCTGAAGAGCTGGACTTCAAGAGGTGAAATGGCATAGATGGTAAGCACTCCCACTTTCTCACCAGACATAACAGATCTATGCATTGCACCGTTTGCAGGTGTGGTGACGATTCTATGTAGTTTACAGGAGAGAGCTGGACAAGTTCTTGACTAATAAGAGGTTGTAACAAATCGAAAGCATAAACATCTGGTACGAAGATGTAAAAATCCACAGCAGATTCAAAATCTACAACTAGCAACCATCTGAGCAAACCTTCAAGAGTAAAGCTATCTACAGAGGAGGGAACAAGCATTGTGGATGGGGATGTAGGTGGTGGTGAGGTTAATCTGCCAGTCAGGGAGAAGAACGGTAGGCTGAAACCTAGAGTTAAATGGCCTAGGGCAAGTGAAAGGAAGGAATGGGAAACTGTTAATTTGGTAAAAGTGCTAGTGAGTCTGAAAGAGGCAGTGGAAAACAAGTTAGATAAGATGGGAGAGTTTATGTACAAATATGGTGCAGACAGGTTTGAAGTTATTGAAAAAAAAGTGCAGGCTCTACAGGTGGTTAGATCTAGGCAAGAGAGAGAAATCAAGAGATTAGTGAAGCAGAGGAGACAGTTGAGAAAGCAATGGAGAAAGTCTACGGTTGATGAGAAAGGGAATTAATGTTTTGCAAGAAGAGTTAAGAAATCAGTTCGCAATATTGAGGAGGGCAGAACACCTTAGAGGGAAGAGAAAGGAACCAGTCAGGTCAGCATTTTATAGGGATCCATTTAATTTTGTTAAAAGAATGTTTAGTCACGAAAAAAGTCGAAAGCTCAGTGCTTCAAAGGAAGAGTTAGAGGAATATTTAAAAAGGACATACTCAGATCCAGAAAAGAAAAGGGGAATGGGTTTCCCTCTAGATATACCACCCTTTGGAGAGATAGAGTATAAATTAGATGTTTTGCCACCAAAGTGGAATCCGTAATAGGGGGTGCAAAGGGTTCTTCTGCTCCAGGGCCGAATGGAGTCCCTTACTGGGTATATAAAAGTGCACCTGATGTGCTTAGATTCTTGTGGAGGATCTTGCATATAGTTTGGGCGAAGCAGGTTATACCAAGGGTTTGGAGTAGAGCAGGGGGAATTTTCATTTCCAAGGAGAAAGAATCTTCAGAGTTGTCAGTTTAGGCCTCTATGTCTCCTAAATGTAGAAGGCAAGATTTTCTCCTCCCTCCCCCTCCATCCCTCCCCTCTCCCTTTCCCCCCACTCCATGCCCCTCAACCCCCCTTATCTCCCTCCTCCCCCCAGGAGATAGATTTAACCTTTAAACTGTGAACAACTTTAAAAATATAACACCGATTTCAATGAAACTTCTTCCATTAGCACCAAAGGGACGATGGTGAGTAAGGTGGGCCTAAAATTGTCGCACTATTATTTATCATTTTGGCTGTAGTTCAGGAACAAACAAACAAGCAAACGAGAGTTTTAGTATATAGATAGATGTGGAAATCTTACTTCCCAGAGGTCTTTTCTCTCCAAAAGAATGTGGATGAGCCCTTGGTTAACAGACTGGCATTTCAAATGGCGCAGACTGCATCATTGTCACACTGGATGTTTTAGGTACTGAAGCAGGACAGAAGCAAAACCTCAGGGAAGAGAGCAAACTGTACTGTAATTGACACTTAGTACAAAATAAAATTAGACAAAGGCATTCCCACTTTGTTTGACAGAGGTTAACAGAACCCATATTAAATGTCACTTCGACTCAGCTTCATTAGATTGTTCCAGGAAATATAGAAAACCAATTGGTTTAAGACATGAAAGCAGCAAGAAAGTTGAACAAAGTTACAGAAAATGAGAAAAGGCAAGTGGACGCTTAAGCATTGGTTTGCTGGGTCAAAGGAGCCATGGGTATAATATCTTTGGGGAAAAAAATTGTGAATTCATACCAGCTTGGAAAGTGAAAGAGCCAAGATTTAGAACTCCATGAAGCACAGGTTACAGGCAAGAATTCCCCACTTCAGAATCTTGCCCTCCTTTGGAGAATATCCAATCTGCACTGTTCTGAGATTTTGAATGATTACTTTCATCTTGGTACCCCATTCTGTGCAATTTAAAGATGAAGCATTGAACAATACAACTCGCCATTCATTTCTTAATTGATAGCATGTCTGATAATTGGAGAAACTGTATAACTTGAAATTTTCATCCACAGTTATGATAAATACCAAAGATTTTACTTATCTGCATTGAGTTCTAGATGGAAATTTTTCTCTTGTTCTTCCCAAAAGGTCTTTTTCATACTTTTTCCCATTGGAAATTTGGCTGTGTTACATCTGTCCATTATGCACTGTCCAATATGCACTGTCTTTCTGAACTTCTGGTTTATTACCTGCTACTTCTATGCAGGGCGAGGGAAATTAACTGTTCATATAATCCAAATTAATCTATACCCACTGAGCTCAATTCCTGTCAGCTCCAAGTTAAACAGAATTAATACTGCACTGATGTCGTATCACTATGTTCGCTTTTGCAATTTTGTCACAAAGAAAACAAGAGCCTTTACATAAATTAAGAGACGAAAGAATTGGAGGAAGTGTTCAGCTTGGAGTGAAAACAAACCATCACATAGAACACAGTTGGAATAAACAGGTCCTTTTCAGGCTGGAGGAACATAACTAACAAAGTACATGATGGATTAGTTCTAAGCCCTCAATGGTGGGCCAGTGACCTGGAGAACAAAATGTCAGGTTTCCCAGTTTGCCAATGATAGGGAAATGGTTTGATGTTTAGGCAATGGCATACAACTAAGTGAAAATTAAAATTGCAATTGTAGATGCTGGAAATCTAAAAGAAAGAAATGGGGGGAAATATTTAGCAGATCAGGCCACATTTGTGGGAAGAGAAACACAGTCAATGCTTCAGGTCAATGACCCCTCATCAGAACTTTTATTCTACGCCTCTTCCCATAGATGTAGCCTGTCCTGTTAGGTATTTCCAGCATCAGATTTGATCCAAATTTTTGATTTTCAAATACTTGAATTCAATGCCACTTATCCTCCAGGAATGCCAAACCTGAAGTTCGACTGTGCTCGACAGGATTTCTACCTCTCTTGCCTTGTTCACCCTCAGTGATGTCTCTTTTGCCTTTGTCTTTGATAAGGTGTTGATCAAAAACAGCTTCCACAGCCACATTTCTTTCCTCAGCAAATATTTGTAGCTCAAATTTGTCTCACATGGATTCCAAGTGAAATGCCATCTTTCATAATTCAGATCCACTGAAGGTAGGTTCGAACCAGCCAAGGTGTGTCAAGGTACTTTTCTCTTTGGTCTTCAAATCCACTCTCAAAGCATGCTCTTGACCTCAGCCTGCACCAACATTGACTCACTATCTCAAATCTGTCGCTGGTCCAAAGTTTCACTATATTCTTTTCAATAGACAATTTTTCTTCTTTCTGTCAATTGCCAAACACTATAGATTGAGAGAAAACCAGTCAAATTAAGTGAGAGGTCATTCAGTACAACAATCAGATTATTTATATGCAGAGACTGCATGAAATTCAGAAGGATTTAGGTGTTCTATTGCATAAATCAAGAAACACCAACATCAGGTCCAAAAACTATTTGAGGTAGCAAACAGCATGACAGTCTTCATTGCAAAGGAGACTGAGTTTAAGAATAGTGGGATTTTGTTACAGTTGACAGTGTTCATGAATACAGTGCATAATTTTCACCCCCTTACCCAAGTATCTAGTAACATTGGATGCAGTCCAAAGGGAGGCTAGCCACTGAATACTTGTAGAAATTCCCTCTCTTAGACGTAGTGAATTATTGGAATTCGCAACCCAAGAACAGGAGGCCTGCTCGTTAGATATATTTAATGCAGAGATAAATATTTGAAAGATCATGGAGTTGGGGGTTGTGAGGGATCTGGTACAGAAGAGGAGTTGATACCAGCTAAGATCAGACAATCACACTGAATGTCAGGGCAAGCTTAAGGGGGCAGGTGGACGACTCCAGCTCATATTACCCCCCTCCCCCATATCTACCCATTGCTTGCCAGATGTTGTCCCACCCTACTCCTTTTCCATATTTCTCTCCAGTCTGACGGGTTCCAACCCAAAATGTTACCCATCTCTATTCTCCAGCGATGCTGCATGACTCAGTTATACTCACACTGCCCTTTTTGTGAACTAGCATTTGCAGTTCCTTCTGTTAAAGTCCTATTGTGTGTTCTTTAAAAGGAAAATAAATTAATTTGATATTTTTTTAAAGTCCACAGCACAACATATTCCATACTTCAATATTTGCAAAACGAAACTGCGTCAAAATTGCAGATCCCTGATGTACTTGTCCATTTCAAGCCCCGAAAGTCACCAGTTTTAAAACCTTTAACCTCCGAATGCCTTGCACCACAAGATATAGACGTATCTCCTGTCTCAAATAGTTTCTGATAACCAGAGTCATACAGCGAGGAAACGGGCCCTTCGGCCCAATTTGCCAACATCGATTAACATGCCCCATCTACATCAGTCTAACCTGCTGGTGTGCTATTCTTTCCAATACATTACGTTGTCAACCCACATATTTTGTATGATCTTCTTGAATCTTTATTATCAGACATTGCAAAATGTTAATGAGAAAAGCTGCACCATCTATTTTATTATCCAGTGGACCACTGAGTAAAATTGCAAGCATAACGTATCTTTGATGAACCAGTGTACATACCATTCTGAATGCGCAAGAAATGACCAATTTGGGACTAAAATGTAATATTCTGATCATGTTTCAAGATTTGTTAGTGGTTATTCTCCAATTCAATTTTGCATATCTGAGTACTCACCGTTTGCCTTCTGCATAAGATGCAGGCCATCAGATTATAGAGGGATTTAACTCTGAAGTTTTAGGCCTAAATGCCCCTAACAGCATTAAAGCAATTCTACAAGCCATATTTAGTTGCAAATTGTTGTATTTGCCCCTGTAGCTATCCATCCCATCTATTGTTCGTGATCTCAAAACTTCTGTACAGCTGATTGAAAATTGTACTTATGATGGAATCTATATACTAAAACTCTCGTTTGTTATCTTGTTTGTGACTGAACTTCAGCCAAAACGGTACACAATAGCGCGACAATTTTAGGCCCACCTTACTCATCATTGTCACTTTAGTGATAATGCAAGTAGTTTTAGCCTTACATCGCCAGTGGAAGTGGCAGCGCCTAACGGTTGCGGCTCGCTAGCAGTCTGTTCGTCTTTTTTCCTTTTTTTTTTGTTGTGTGTCGGTGTTGGGATGGTTTTTTTTTTTTGGTTGTGTATGTGTGGGGGGTGGTGGTGTGGGTGGGGGGGTGGTGGTGTGGGTGGGGGGGTGGGGGAAACCTTTCTCTTTTAGGTCTCTTTCCTCACGGCGCGGGGTGCGGCTCGGCCGCGGGGCCTTCCATCGCCCGGTGCGGCTCGGCCGCGGGACCTAACATCGCCCGGTGCGGCTCGGCCGCTGGACTTAACAGTGCCCGGTGCGGCTCGGCCGCGGGACCTAACATCGCCCGGCACGGCTCGGCCGCGGGACTTAACAGTGCCCGGTGCGGCTCGGCCGCGGGGCCTAACATCGCCCGGCGCGGATTGGCCGCGGGACATTTCATCGCTGGTGCGGCTCGGCCGCTGGACTTAACAGTGCCCGGTGCGGCTCGGCCGCGAGACCTAACATCGCCCGGCGCGGCCGCGGGACCTAATATCGCCCGGCGCGGCTCGGCCGCGGGGCCTAACATCGCCCGGCGCGGCTCGGCCGCGGGACCTAACATCGCCCGGCTCGGCCGCGGGACTTAGCTGCGCACGGCTCGGCCGCGGGGCCTAACATCGCCCGGCTCGGCCGCGAGACATTTCAGCGCTGGTGCGGCTCGGCCGCTGGACTTAACAGTGCCCGGTGCGGCTCGGCCGCGAGACCTAACATCGCCCGGCGCGGCCGCGGGACCTAATATCACCCGGCGCGGCTCGGCCGCGGGGCCTAACATCGCCCGGCGCGGCTCGGCCGCGGGACCTAACATCGCCCGGCCGCGGGACTTAGCTGCGCACGGCTCGGCCGCGGGGCCTAACATCGCCCGGCTCGGCCGCGAGACATTTCAGCGCCCGGTGCGGCTCGGCCGCGGGGACTTCCATCCCCTTGCGGGGGCTGTGCGGGTCGGTCGGGGACGAGCTGTCTGTCCGTGGGCGTGGGGAAGAAAGTGGAAGTTTTGTTGCCTCCATCACAGTGAGGGGGTGTTTGGAGTCACTGTGATGGACGTTTGTGTTGGGGTCATGTGTCTTGTGTTCTTTTTTTGTGTGTGACTGCTATGTAATTTCGTTCGGTACCTTGGTACCGAATGACAAATAAAGCTCTGTTGTTGACTATTTATTGAAATCGGTGTTATATTTTTAAAGTTATTCACATTTTAAAGTTCAAAAGGAGGGGAGGGGGGAGAAGGGAGAGGGGAGGGGGGTTGAGGAGACAGGGGAGAGGACAGGGTGCTGCACCAATGCAGGAGAGGTTTGGGCCCAATGGGTCCACTTGGTCTAGTGGTTAAATAAAGGTCAATTAACATTGTGTTTCAGAAAGTGAAAGCTGGCATCAAGAGAAATAGGGAGAAAAAACAAAAGCTATATATTTATGGCTACACTGTGAGAAGAATATTAAGAGACCAATACCATCTGGGCAAGTGGGCAAAAACACAGCAGATGTGATTTAACAGATAAATGACGTTTTGCACTTTTATTTGTAAAAACCAGACAATTTGATTGGAGATGGCTTTGGAAAGAGGAAGCTGTGATTAGATCTGGGTGTACTTGGATACCAAGTGCTGAAACTGCCATTTGGGAAATTAGGAAGGCAAATGATATGTTGTCTTCTTTGTAAGAGAATTGGAACAGGTGCAAAAGTTCATCTTACTACAGCTATGGAGAGTTATAATAAGACTCCATCTGGAGAGTTGAGGAGATTAGGTCTCCTTAATTGAACAATGCTCTAGCCACAGAGCAAATGCAACAGAAGTTAACTGGACTGCAAGGAAAAAAAAGAAAATGCCAGAATTACAGCAGGCCACTTCCAAAATGTTCTGATTTATTATTTTGTATTTCCAACATCTGCAGCTTTTTTATTTTCATTTACTAGACAGATTCCTGGAATGGCACTATTAGCAGAAGTCTAGACCAATGAGAGATGATCTCTGAGAAGCCTATAAATTTCAACATGATTAGATTAACTAGATGTGAGAAGAACATCCTCAATGGCTGTGATGCCACGTAGATCAGAAGTCAGGAGAAATGTTGTGACAATATACAAGTAATTTATGCATATGAGCTGTACTCATTCTTGCATATGCTCAGACTCGCACATATAATTATGTAAATCAGGCAGTGTCCTGGAACTTGGATAATAAAGATGGCACTGATTTTGTTCCCAACACGAGTGGACTCGAGCCTTATTTCTCCGACTAATATGTTCAAAGTTTACCTTTATCGTCAGAGGGCACAAAACAAAACACCTTACTTCCGTCACAGTGTTCTGCAAAGCCGGTACCTGTAGCCAAGGTCAAAAATGGTCTCATGAAGCTGGTCGAGCAGGACATCTTGACTCGTCGAAGAACCAACTGAGTGGTGTAGCAGGCTGGTCATTACAGAGAAAAAGGACAGCACAGAGTTGAGGTTCTGCGTAGATCCTAGACCCCTCAACAAAGTCCTGAAAAGGAAGACGAAACACTACAGACCGTGAAGACTGTAATGCAAAATGGATGGCCAGATCACAAATCAGAAACCCCAGAGGCAGCACATCCGTACTTCAACGTCACAACCGTACTTCAACGTCAGAGACGAGTTGAGTGTGCAAGACGACCTAATGTTCAGAGGAGAGAGAGTTGTAATCCCTATCACTACGCAAAGAGATGAAGGAGACACTCCACATCTCTCACCTAGGAGTGGAAGGAACCCTCAGACGAGCTGGAGAGTGCATTTTCTGGCCAGGAATGAACTCCAACGTCACTTCAACCTGCGAAGCTTGCAGGACATATAAACAACAGAATCAGAAAGAAACTATGAAGCCACATGACCTCCCAGATTGACCATGGGAGAAAGTAGGAACCGATCTGTTCGAACTCGAGGGAAATAATTACTTAATCATAGTTGACTATCAAATTTCTGGGAAATAGATAGATTATATGACCTGACCAGCAGGACAGTCATTGTCAAACTCAAGAACCACTTCGCAAGATATGGAATTCCCAGCACTGTGATAAGTGACAACGGGAAACAGTTCTCATCAGAGGAGTTCGCCAAATTTGCCAGGAAATGGGAATTTGACCAATACACAATTGCTCCAAGACATAGCCAAGAGAGTACTGAAGAAAGCCATTCACTCCAAGACAGATGTCTACTTGGCGATACTGGGACTGCGCAACACCCCGGCGTAAGGAGTGAACCGTAGTCAAGCACAAAGACTACATGGAAGGAGAACAAGAACGACACTTCCGACCACATCAAACCTCCTCCAACCACGAGGTGCGGAGATACTCACAGAAGAGAGGAAAAAGATGAAGGATTTGCAAGGAAAACAGTCAAAGATCTACAACCAGCATGCCAACGTCATGCCAATCCTGGAAGAAGGTGATGTCGTAAGATTCAAACGCTATAAACTAGGATGGCAGAGAGCAACAGTGCAGAAACGACTGGATGAGAGATCAAACAAAGTCGCGACAGTCAGCACTTCTAATCCAACGTAATTGGGTGGATCTGAAGACTGGAGAACAAACCCCACACATAACTCCAGAGAAACCACCAGACGCGGAAAAGATTGAGAAACATATGCAACCTCAGCTGACACAGAAAAAACAAACACAACAGGCATCACCAGAAAAAGATGCAACTCATGAAACTCAACGTTGAGAAAACTAAACAAAAACAAAGTGACACAGAAAAATAAACTAGAAATGATGCACAGAAAGTACACACTGAAAAGAAAGACAATTCTGGAAAAAAATGACACAGAAAAAGAAATTAGAAGGGATGCACAAAAAGTGCACACTGAAAAGAAAGACACACCTGAAAGAAACACCACCACTAAGACTAGGGCAGGAAGAGTTGTCAGAGCACTAGAGACACGGCGAGTATGTCAGGAAGTAAGGTGTTTTGTGGTGAAGGACTTGCATGCCTATGAGAAGAAAGCATTAGAACATTATCTTGTGTTAGTGAAACAAGTCACAAGTCTGGCTAGGGTTGAAATTGTGAAATAAGACAGAACAGTTGTCATATTCACTTAAGTTAAACCATGTTACTAGTATGTATTATTATGAAAAGTGTTTAAGTTTGCTTTATTTTGGAGCCTTGGAAAGGTAAACACAAAATGTCAAAAAGGAAAGGTTGTGACAATATGCAAGTAATTTATGCATATGAGCTGTACTCATTCTCGCACATGCTCAGACTCACCCATATAATTATGTAAATCAGACAGTGCCCTGGAACTTGGAAAATAAAGATGGCACTGGTTTTGTTCCCAACAAGAGTGGACTCGAGCCTTACTTTTCCGACTAATATGTGCTAAGTTTACCTTTATAGTAAGAGGGCACAAAACAAAACAAATGTCTTCACTCCGAGGTAGATGAACCTGTAGAATTCTCTACCAGAGATGCAGAAAAATGTCTTGTTGATACTGCACCAACCGCCGCTGTTGGGCTATAAACATGCAGTCCCTCATGCATGCAGTTGCAGATTTAAAATTTAGTGTTTGCAAGCAACAGTTTAAAAAATATACTATCAGCAGCAGATTTTATATGCGGTGGATTCCAAACAGGGATGGTTCTGGGGTACAGCGAGTAGCGGAAACAGTCTTTGTTGGTCTTGATGGTTATATAATTTAAGGATTGGTTTAGTCGAGTTCCTGATCTGTTGTTCCGACTGTATGAAAGATGGGCAATGTTGGATGGAGCTAATGAGTGGGTTTCTTTGTAGACTGCAGTAAGCCTGGTTATTATACGACATCTTTGGAGGGTGTCCCATTTGAGTTCATGAAGCATTTCTGTGACACTACTGGTCTTTCTAAAGTCACCGGTTACAGAAGTATGATCATATTGAATGGCTCAGCAGTTCCGAAGGGCCAAATATTCCACTCCTCTAACTTAGTTTAGTTTATCATTGTCACATTTACTGAGGTACAGTGAAAAGCGTTTGTTTGCGTGCTATCCAGTTAAAGACATGAATACAATCAAGCCATCCGCAGTGCATAGTTAAAGGATAAAGAGTGTAACATTTAGTGCAAGATAACAGTCTGATAATGTCCAATTAAAGATCGTTCAAAGGTCTCAAATTAGGTAAATGAGAGGTCAGGACCATATTCTAGCTGATGAACAGACTGTTCAGTTGCCTGATAACAGCTGGGGAAAAGCCGTTTCCAAATCTGGAGTTATGTGCATTCAAACTTCAAGCTTACATGATGGGAGAGGAGAGAAGAGGGAGTGACTGGGTGAGGCTGTATTTGATTATGCTGGCGAGGCAGCATGAAGTACAGATGGAGTCCATGGAAGGTGGGGTTGGTTTGTGTGATTGTCTAGGCTACGTCCATCCCAATCCTCAAGAGAAATGTACTTACATGTGAGTATGACAAGAAAAGCTCGAAACGCCAGGTTGACGTACAACTTCCAACGTTCAGGGACCCTGATTACTGCAAGTGGAACAAGTATCTCTGCTGCGACGAAAAACTGGACAGCATAGGTAATGAAGATGCCAAAAGAATACAAAATCTTCACCGACTGGTACAACCTAGCAAAAAACAAAATAATTGACAGCTGAAGATTATATTTCAATTTTCTCCTACCCTCCTTTTATACTTCCTGATATACTTGTCATAATCAAGCAGAAACAATATCACTCAATTGGATGCAATATTGTTTTGCACATAAAAGCATCCAGATTTGCCATTGTGAACTTGAGGTAGTGGATTCCATCTGATCCTAATTTGAGGGGGGCAGAATTTTACTGCAAATATCCTACATTGATACTGGGATAGCATTTACTAAAACATCCTACTGCTGGTATGTTCTGGTTTGTTGTGAAGAGAGTGTCAAGCACTTAAAATACCCCACCCTCACGATATGGCTATTTAATTCAATGTAATGAATTAAATTACATGAGGCTGCGGTGAGACCTGAAGGAAGTTTATAAATTTTGAGAAGCATAGACAGGGGAGACCGTCAGAACAATTTTCTCCAGGATGAAATTGTCAAACAATAGAGGACATAGTTTTTAAAGTGTGAATGGGAATATTTAAGAGATATGCAAAGCGAGTTCTGTTTTTAAACAGTGGAAGGGTATCCAGAATCTACTGGGAGATAGAGTGGTGGAATTTGATACGATGGCGATGTTTAAGATACAGTTAGACAGGCACAAACCTTCAGGGAAAGATAGAATATGGTTCAATGCAGGCAGATGGGGTAACTTTAATTTTAATGAAAACTTTGTCACATGTGACAAGTTACAGTGAAATTCTTTGCTAGCATACCCAAGTTATGCAAATAGTCACCATATAAGGGCGATGACAAAGTTACAAAATATACACAGTATCCATGCCAGGTCCCCCTTCGTTTTCGTTCTCCCCCTCCCCTCACGGCAGACCGGGTCCATTGTCCCCCCACCCCTCTGACGGTGGTTCCTCCTCGCCGGATCCTCCATTGTTCTTCCCTTCCCTAACCGTGCACCCCCCCACCCAAGCTGGGTCCTCCATTGCCCATTGTTCTTCCCCCTCCCTCACGACGGTCCCTCCACGCCAGGTCCTCCTTTGTTCCTTCCCTCAGCAGCGCCGTTCTCACTCCACGTGGTCTGGCCTCGTCCGGCAATCAGTACCCACATCGCCCATTGCACCGACCTCTCCACGATCACTGCCGGGTTCTCTCTGGATGCTTCCATGGCGCCGACCCAGGCCCAGCCACATGGATCATCGACTCACAGCCTGTGGGTTCTGATCTTGGCTGCGAGCTCCACCGTCATTTTCACACCATGGTCAATACAGACATTGTAGGCCAAAAGGCCTGTCCCTGCAGTGTAATATTCTAGGTTCCATGTTATTTTGCAGAGTGAGCATGAACTTGTTCAATTGTCCAATACTTCACAGTGCTACACCACTTCAATTCAACTC
The DNA here is from genome assembly GCF_053455715.1 of Rhinoraja longicauda. Classification (NCBI taxonomy): domain Eukaryota; kingdom Metazoa; phylum Chordata; class Chondrichthyes; order Rajiformes; family Arhynchobatidae; genus Rhinoraja; species Rhinoraja longicauda. The sequence continues at coordinate 41,068,007 of NC_135966.1, read as the reverse complement.
ACATTATACCAATGAGCGAGCTATCAAAAACAGTTAAGTGATAAAAAACCATAGATGACAACATAAGTAAGGGACTGTTACCGGATTTATTTTCTGAAATCTAGTATTTTCAAAAGAAAGCCATCTAGTTTATTTCAAAACCAGCAGGAAATTTTGGATAATTTACCTTCATGCCCTCTGTAAAAGAAATAATTTAGAAGTCTTGGCTTAAAAACTGTCAAAGAAGTGTATTTTCGGGATAGACAAGCTCCATCTCTGGTGGTTAAAACTTGAACATAGAATATTCCAACAAGCGAAACTATCAAATACTAAAAAATGTATCTTCTAGACTAAAAAAACAGCTTCAAATAATTGGTCATCAAGTCTAAGATTGGCAATGCTCATGACTACTTACCAACAGGGAGGCAAATTTAGTGTGACGCTTCCTTTAATTTCTTCTCCAAAGCAAGTGTATCCCAAAATGCCTATGCTTACATACAATGTTGTAACAACTGCTATGGCTAAATACAGAACTATTGGAAATTGCTGTGGTTTTTGCATCTGGTTTTCAAGTGGAAGTACCTTAAACAAAAATGTAACAAAAACACATCTTAGATAGGTTTAGTATATAGTTACTTCCAGTGAAGCAAAAGTTCAGATACAACATAGAAACAGGACACTCGGCACACTGAGTCCAGGCTGACCACAGATCACCAAGTCACACTAGTTCTATGTTATCTCATTTTCTCATCAACTCTCTGCACAGAAGCCAATTAACCTAAAATCCCACACATCTTTGGGATGTCAGAGGGACCCAGAGCACCCGGAGAAACCCTCATGATCGTGGGGAGAATGAACAAACTCCACGCAAGTTAGGATTGAACCTCAGGTCTCTGGCACAGTGGGGCAGCAGCTCTACCAGTGCGCCATTGTGCTGCCCTTCTATAATTTGAGTGGGGATAGTAACTGAAAATTTGATAGATCATTAATGGTGGAAAATCTTAAACTGGACCTGGTTTGTCAATTGCCACATTGGGAAGATCTTTCTATGCACACATTGTATTTCCTACATGGCACCATGCTTTTAAAACTGCCCACTGACTTTTTAGTCCATCGCACCTGGAACCTCAGGACAGCCCAATATGTGCTACTTTGGTCAAGCAAATACAAATAGGCTTGTTATATTCATATTTTTCCTTTGAAGACATAACCACAAATTTAGGAAAAATTGCACATAACTTAACTAAACCCATGGTTACTTGAGCAGAATCAGATTAACTGCAGGGTTAATTACAGAAATAGAATGAAATTGCAGTTAATGAAGAGACTAGCAATACCACTATTGCTATCTCTGGTAACATTGGTACAATTATCTTTCACTCACCACACCAATGCCTTCAAATGCGAATATAGCTGTCCCAAAAAACATGGCGAAAGATTTCCAATCACCCACTTTTCGCAGATCAGTGGTATGCGAAATATGCTGCACAATTAAGAATTACATATTAGATTTAATGCATAAAGTATAATTATCACCACATTCACTAAATGCCAGGCAATTCATATTCAAGATTAAATTCAGAAAATGAAGATGAAGGGCAGCTATAGGCCGACAGATGTAGTACAAAAACAAAAAAAATATTGATATAAAAATAGGAAGAGGGTGGTTAAGATAAATATAGGGCCATTAGAGAACAAGGTTGGCAAATTAATAACAGCATATGAAAGAAAAGATATGTTGAATATTTTTTTCCAACGGTCTTCACATGGAAGACATTGCTAACACACCCACGATATCAGAGTACTAATTCTAAAAAACATGAGAACTTGCACAAATCCCATTTACAAGGAACAAAGTATTAGAGAAACTCAGGAGGCTAAAGGTAGACAAATTGACAGGATTTGAAAGGACCCATGTGTTAAATGTTTTCACATTTGCTAAAGGTTTAAGATGATAAAAGATATGTATATTGCCACAAGATGCCCTTAAAGATTCAGAATGATACAGCCGGGAAACAGGCCCTTTGGCCCAACTTGCCCACACCGGCCAACATGTCCCAGATACACTAATCCCACCTGCCAGCGTTTGGTCCATATCCCTCCAAACCTGTCCTCTACTTGCCTAACTGTTTCTTGAACGTTAGGATAATCCCAGCCTCAACTACGTCCTCTGGCAGCTTGAACTTACTGACCACCCTCTGTGTGAAAAGGTTACTCCTCAGATTCCCATTAAATCTTTTCCCCTTCACCTTAAACCTATGCCCTCTGGTCCTTGATTCACCTACTCTAGGCAAGAGACTCTACCCGATCTATGCCTCTCATGATTTTATACACCTCTATAAGATCATCCCTCATCCTCCTGCACTCCAAGGAATAGGGTCCCAGCCTCCTCAACCTCTCCCTATAGCTCAGACCCTGGCAACATCCTCAAATATCTTCTCTGTACCCTTTCCAGCTTGACATTGACCCATTTTGGGACATGGTGCCCAAAACTGAAGACAATACTCTAAATGCAGCCTCACCAACATCTTATACAACTGCAACATGACCTCCCAACTAGTATACTCAATACTCTGTGCCCTTGTTCATAAAAGAAAGGCAGGAAGCAGGGAACTATAAATCAGATAGTTTAACAGCTACCATTCCTAAGTTGGAATCAATAATCGGAGGAAATAATCATGTAGTAAAGTTGAACATAATTAAACTGAGTCAATGGTTTATTGAAAAGTTAATATTGTGGCGGTACCCGGGGATTAGGCCACTCCCTGGATCATTCCCCTCGGCACGGGTTGGACAGGGCTGGGGGAGGGACTGTTGCTACGAGGTTTGCCCGAAGGGACTAGTTAGAGAACTCGTGCGTTAGACTGAAGAGAGAGTGGATGTTCTGTTGCTGGATTAAATTACTGTTAATACTTACCTGGCGTCTTGCCTTATACCGACCGCGTCCAGACCCACTACAATATATTTAATCCTATTTTTTGAAGCTATAACGGAGAGTTAATGGAAGGGAACCTGGAGATGCAGTTGTTTAGATTTCAAGTCATTTAACAAAGTGTCACACCTTGGCGTATTAATTAAAAGCCCCATAGTATTAGAGGAAGTGTTTGAATGAAATTAAAAGTGAAACTGAAATGTGAAACAGGGCTGGAATAAACTGATCCTTTTTCAAACTGTTTTATGTGCTTCATTGCAATACTTATTCAAGTATACAAGGGTCTTGACTTTGGGACTTTTTTACTTCTGGGAGAGTTTACAGCAGAGGGATAGTTACAAGATAAGGTGCTGTTCATTTAACATTAAGGTACATGGACATTTATTTACAGAAGGTGGCGATTTTCTGCCCTGACAGGTAGGCCATTAGAGAACACGGTTGGTGAATTAATAAAGCATATGACAGGAAAGTAAGATATGTTGAATAATTTTTTTTCCAACAGTCCTTTATCATATCATATATATACAGCCGGAAACAGGCCTTTTCGGCCCACCAAGTCCGTGCCGCCCAGCGATCCCCGTACATTAACACTATCCTACACCCACTAGGGACAATTTTTACATTTACCCAGCCAATTAACCTACATACCTGTACGTCTTTGGAGTGTGGGAGGAAACCGAAGATCTCGGAGAAAACCCACGCAGGTCACGGGGAGAACGTACAAACTCCTTACAGTGCAGCACCCGTAGTCAGGATCGAACCTGAGTCTCCGGCGCTGCATTCGCTGTAAAGCAGCAACTCTACCGCTGCGCTACCGCTTTACGTGGAAGACATTGCTAACACCCACAATATCTCACTCTCGTCAGTGTTAAATTCCATTTGCCACTCCTTGGCCCACCTTCTCAACAGATTCAAATACTGTCCTAAGTGTGGATATCCTTCCTCACAATCAACCTCACCACTAATTTTGGTGCCATCTGCAAATTTACGAACAATTTTAACTACTTCGTTATGGGTAGGAAGGAACTGCAGATGCTGGTTTAAACCAAAGTTAACTACATTAACAATTTGAGTGGCAAATAGTGGATCCAGCAATGGCCCCGTGGGATATCAGGTCATAAGGCCTGCTATCAGAAAAACAATGCTTGACAACTACCCTTTGACTCCTTTCTCCAAGTCAATTTGAATCAAATTGGCTAGTCACCTTAGATTCTATGTGATCTAACCTTCCAAACCAACCTATCTTGAAGGGTACACTTTTGGCCCACTATGTTCATGCCGATCATGATGCCGTTAAACTAATATCCACATATCTCCATTCCCTATATACACCCATGTGTCTAACTAAAAGCTTAAATGCCACTATCATATCTGCCTTCAGCACTTCCCCTGGCAGCATATAATCCTCATGATTTGATATTAAATAAAAATTTAAAAAATGCATTATATACTTTTATCAACTCTCCCCTCAACCTCAGACTTTCCCGAAAAAAATCTAAATTTGTCTAACCTTATAGCTAATACAACTTTAATCGAGGCAGCATACTGGTAAACCTCTTCTCCATCCGCTCCAAAACCTCCACATCTATCCTGTAATGGGGTGACTAAAACCGCACACAATATTCCAAATGTTGCCTAACAAAACTCCTATAAAGTAACAACATGACTTCCTGAATACTGAATGCTCGAGGGATGAAGGATACCATACGCCTTCTGTAGTTGCGACTTCAGGAAACTATGTACATGGACCCCAGGATCCCTCTGTAGATCAATGATGTTAAGGATCTTGCCATTAACTGTATACTTTCCCTTACATTTGACCTCCAAAAGTGCAACACATCACATCTGCCATTTCTCCACTCATTTAGTTTAGTAATACAGCGCTGAAACAGGCCCTTCAGCCCACCGAGTCTGCAGCGACCAACAATCCCCACACTTTAACACTATCCTAAACACACTAGGGACAATTTACACTTACACCAAACCAATTTACCTACATACATGGACGTCTTTGGAGTGTGGGAGGAAACCGAAGATCTCAGAGAAAACCCACGCGGTCATGAGGAGAACGTACAAACACCATACAGACAGCCCCCATAGTTGGGATCAAACCCAGATCTGGCGCTGCAAGGCAGCAACTCTATCGCTGCGCCACCATGCTGTCCCAACTCCCCGTGTGCCACCCCTCATATATTATTGACCCAAGGTTTCAATGCCTTACTGTTCACTCAATACAGTTAAAATAAATTGCATTTCTGAGAAATTAACTATACAAGATAAACTCAACAGAAATATACTAGATCATGAATCAACAAAACTTGTCATTAAGCAATGAAACCAAACTATTCAAAGTTTGCATCTTTGGCCAAAGTAATTTATATTGAAGTGCACTCAAATCCAAAATGTAAAATAGTGTAGTTGATACACAATGCAATAGTAAGATGGTTTTTGGTCATGGTCTCAATTTCAAGAGACAACCAATGAAAATAAAAAACAGATTTGTACAAATATAAGGTAAACCTACTATGGCAACTTTATAAAACATTAAAATTTCATGTGAAATTTGATAATCAGATGCTTATGATTTTTACCACCTAGTTTTATAAAGTAATTTTTGGACACTTAAAACTGTGTTATTTTAAAACCATGACAAAGTTAAAATTAAGTCACATGCCGTAAAAAAAAATTCAGATTACTTACAGCAAAGAGGTGGATAAAAATCAAAATAAGGCTCACAAGCATAGCTAAATTGGCGAGCATTGACAAAGGAGTCAGGTACTTCAGGTTTTGAATGAAGACCAACAGAATGATGAATGGCAGAAAGCTAAGTATGTATAGACGGCTGTCCATACTTCCATGTACAACTGTTGAGATGTTCTGACTGCAGTCATTATTTGTAATATTTGCTGCATCCACAACCTAGAGCACAAAAAAAAGTTAGACTTCATAATCAGGCAAACATTCAATGGATATTTGTTCACACATCTCCAGAGCAGAGAAGACATATTTATAGACAATAGACAATAAGTGCAGGAGTAGGCCATTCGAGCCATTCAATGTGATCATGGCTGATCATTCTCAATCAGTACCCCGTTCCTGCCTTCTCCCCATACCCCCTGACTCCGCTATCCTTAAGAGCTCTATCCAGCTCTCTCTTGAATGCATTCAGAGAATTGGCCTCCACTGCCTTCTGAGGCAGAGAATTCCACAGATTCACAACTCTCTGACTGAAAAAGTTTTTCCTCATCTCCGATCTAAATGGCCTACCCCTTATTCTTAAACTATGGCCCCTGGTTCCGGACTCCGCCAACATTGGGGAACCCCCAACATTCCTGCCTCTAACGTGTCAAACCCCTTAATAATCTTATACGTTTCGATAAGATCCCCTCTCATCCTAAATTCCAGTGTATACAAGCCTAGTCGCTCCAGTCTTTCAACATATGACAGTCCCGCCATTCCGGGAATTAACCTAGTAAACCTATGCTGCACGCCCTCAATAGCAAGAATATCCTTCCTCAAATTTGGAGACCAAAACTGCATACAGTACTCCAGGTGCGGTCTCACTAGGGCCCTGTACAACTGCAGAAGGACCTCTTTGCTCCTATACTCAACTCCTCTTGTTATGAAGGCCAACATTCCATTGGCTTTCTTCACTGCCTGCTCTACCTGAATGTTTACTTTCAGTGACTGATGCACTAGGACACCCAGATCTCGTTGTACGTCCCCTTTTCCTAACTTGACACCATTCAGATAATAATCTGCCTTCCTATTCTTACCACCAAAGTGGATAACCTCACACTTATCCACATTAAACTGCATCTGCCATGCATCCGCCCACTCACACAACCTGTCCAAGTCACCCTGCAACCTCATAGCATCATTTGTCATGGTAATGTGAATTTTGTGGCCAAGAATCAGGACCACAGAGTTGCTACATAAGGGACACAAGAGCGCATCACCGTTCTCAACCCACCCAGCCCCCTTGCAGGCACCTCCTGCCCCATCTTCGAAAAAGTTTACATTTTCCATTCTTGCAGTATTAGCTCGTTCTGAACTCAAAATCGGAAGGCAACCAAATTATCCCTAATCCAAAGGGACACCCCAAGGAAGCTTCAACTATAATACATCTTTGCTGTTGTAATCTAATTCTCTCAAAGAAAGCCAAGTAGTTTTCGCCTCATTGTTCGCTCCACCAGCATGTCACCTCTCAATGACTTGATCTCAAAGGAAACCCAAATCCCTTTGATCATCCACATCATCCAAACTGTCAGCATCTAAAATAAGACACAAAGTGCTGGAATAACTCAGCGAGTCAGTCAGCATCCATGGAGAACATGGGCCACGTTATCCAGGAATGCTGCCCGAGCCATCGAGTTGCTCCAGTACTGTCTTTTCATGTAAACCAGCATCTGCAGTTATTTGTTTCTACATTCAGTATCCAAACTAAACATTCTCTCTTAATCTCTCCCCCACCCCTTCAAGCATTTCAATCTTGGGACTACTACTCTTGCAACTCCCTGTTCTGATCTTTCATCCCCATCAATTGCTAACCTTATTATGGCGCTTTTCCCATGCAAATTCAGGACTTGCAACATCTGTCCTTCCATCTTTTCCCTTCCCAGCATACAGAAACTCAAATAGAGCTTCAAGATGAAGCAGCAATTCACTTGTACAACTTCCAATCTTGTGCACAACATTCAATCCTCTCAATAATGGTCGCCTCTACATTGAAGAAACTAAACCACGATTGGGTGACCACTTTCAGCCTGCATAACTGCCTTCGAAAAATCCATATACTACTTCCACTGGTTGTCCTCTTCTAGTCTACAGGTCACAGAGAGGGCATGGGTACGGAAGCAGGAATCGCCATGTAAACAGCAAGGAGAACCATTAGTTGCTGTTTTTATAGCTATGAAAGTTAAGCGATTTCATAAAACAATATCAGAGCTTTGAAGACCCATAACAGTATTTGAGGAGATTAAATGTTAAGAGGTAACATTCAACCTCTTAAATGTTAACACATTGGTGATCTGTTACCATGCAAGTTAACAGTTCACCAACTTAAACGTTCAGTAATTCAAAAGACAATTATGCAGTGAGTTGAGAGAAACAATGCAATAGTAACCTATAAAATGGATTTAGAAAATATCTTTAAATAGATGCACAAATCAGGCATGTGAATGAGGTAAAAAGAGGAAAAGAGCTGAGCGCTTGTACGAGGCGTACAGCTGGGGTCAAAAAATTAGAATTTAAAAAAAAATGTGCATACAAAAATTACCAGTTTCAAACCTCTTTTAGTGCATTTCAAAGTAAAACGAACATTACACAATAATGTGAATATGTCACTGTATACTAATAACATTTTTATTATTTTAATTAATTTCGTATTTTAATATAATCTTGCACTTAAATTTAATATTTCCTCATTACATTTCCACCACTGATTTTCTGGCACTCGATTCCAGAGCTTTGCTGGTTTATCCAGCCGGCCAAGGAAGTTAGCTATGGGGATAGATGTGCTGGCTCCAGCTGGGCTGGAGTTCCAGCGCCACGGCCACAGGTTGCAAATTCAACCTGCCAATCGGCCGTGGAAGTCCCAATGAGGTCAAGATTGGCTGCCTTGCCCAGCCCAGGTGCCACATTTTCGGGGAGACTTCCAGGGCGGGGGGAATTCAAGTGGGCTCTCGTAATTTTGACCGGAATTTAGCGGCTATTTCTCACAGAACCCCTAGCGACCTCTAGCGGAACCCTAGTGTTTATTTTCTTTTTTTCCTTTTATTTTTCGATTCGATTTCTCCGTTGGTAAACGCAATTTTGGCAAAGTGAAAAACGCAGAAATCATGCAAAAAGCGTGGAAAATTGATTTTAAAAACGCGGAAATCCGCAGAAACTTCACATGCCTGACAAATGCAGGATGATTGCACTGACTGGAAAGCATCTATACTGCTCAACAGTTTTTGTGCTACGGTAAATGTGACTTCATGCAATATTCTTAGTATTTAAAGTGACACCTACCTGTTTAATGTTGTCAGCCAGAAAGACAAAGTAAACACAGCAAAAGCCAAGCTGAGTTAGAATCAAAAAGAACTCCACGAAACACCTGCCAGGTAATGCAAACAACAGTAACATTCAGCTGTTTTGGCATTTTGCACTCAGTGAATATGCACACACTATAATAGAGGCTACCTACTTACCACTTCCCACCTCTTGCCCATACAAAAGCGTGTTAATACCTCAGTCCCCAACTTTTTGGTAGCGTGGGAAATTGAAAAAAGACAGCAGTGGAGAATAAATGCTTTCGGGGGAGGCGGGAAAGCAGGCAGAAAAAATAGTATCCAAGGAGTAGAGGATTAAGTGGGAATAATGCAAGAGCATTTTTAAGCAATAAGCAGAAAACTTGAGGCTTAGAAATACAAGCAATTTTGCACCAAATTGTGCTTCAAAGTTTCAGGGACTTAAATTTAACTCTATATTGGGGTGGTGCCTGTGTGGAGCTTGCACGTTGCTTTGATGATGCCACGGATCTCTTCTAGATGCTCCACCTCTTCTCACATCAAGGATATGCAGACAAATTAATTGGCTATTATAAATTATCCCATAATGTAGGTAACTGGCAAAAGAATTTGAGGTCTGATGGGCACGAGAGAGAGAATGTGCAGGTCTCACAGGGGGTGAAAAATAGGACAGATAGGAGTCCTCTACTGGGATCTGGCATGGACCCGACAGGCTGAATGGCTTCTATCCACTTCTTAAAAATTACAACCAAGTACATAACTTTCCGATCAAGCTTTTGTCAGCGCCACAGCACAAACATGCCGAATTCCCTCGCAGTTAAGGTGGGAAAACGGAATGAAAAATCTGGCACAGCAAACCTAATCGAATCATTAGAATGGGTAGGAATGCCTTGCAAAAGCAAGGGGAACTATACTTTGTTGGACTACTTAAAATTGTGATGATAATTTTAATCTTAATTTTAAATATTGCCTAATTTACGGTTTTGTAATAATTTAAATCTTAGTTGGTTAATAGGTTTTGGAATACCTCTGAATCTCAGACCTTCTGGCCCACCTATGCAAGTGTATTACTGGAGACAAGAAACTGCAGATGCTGGAATCTTGAGCAAAACACAAAGTGCTGGAGGAACAAGGGGGTCAGGAAGCATCTGGCGAGGGAATGAGCAGGTGATGTTTCGGGTCAGGATCTCTTTTCAGACTGTATTATTTGCAGCCCCTTGATATTTAAAACTGAAACAGGATTTCAAGAATCAGCACAAGCAAATCAGCACTTATACCAAGTGCCAGGAGCAAAGGTAGACAGTTTGATGCTGCTAAAGATAATCCAACTTTGTATTTGAATGCTGTCACTTGTTTTGTATTGTGTGATTTTATTTTACAAACAAATCTCAATGACAGATGCAAATACCTTCCAAAAGTTGAATTCTTCCGGAGCCATGGGCTGGAGGACTCTTCTAAACTGCATTGCACAACATTTCCATAATCCAGAAAAGGTTTGTGTAATCTAAATACATTGACGAACAATACATGGAGAAAAGTCAGTTTCCAAATACATACACATTCCTCATACAATTGCAACAGAAACCATTTTTCATTTAATACAATCTAGAAAAGGCACCTCCAATAACTATGCTTTCCGCGTGCGCAAACTGCAAGCAATTTACATCTTAGTAAAAAGAGAATAATTCATGCAACTTTACCAGAACTTTTAAAATATAAAGTCATTCAGAAAAACAAAGCCATTCCAAATAATTCCCCAGGTAGCAATTAAAAGAATTATTAGTAGGATGCCTTTGTAAAGACTTTAGAAAAACTATACATGGCTTGAAATGATGGTCACACATGAGAACAATGACTAAGAATAAAGGTACTAGGCATCTCATATTAGTGAAAGTGAAATTTAACATTGTCTTAAGTTGGAATACATCTTACTGAATCATGTGAGATATGAAATTAGAAGTCAAAGACTTGGTATGGAAAGATGGAATATAGTCAAAAATGGAACATAGTGTAGCAAAGTGTGGAGATGGAATATAGTGTAGCAAAATGTGGAGTCATGCATTTTGGTAGTAGGAATAAACGCTTAGACTATCTTTTCTAAATCAGGAGGAATCCAGAAATCGGAGGTGGAAAGGGACTTGGGAGTGCTGGTGCAGGATTCCCAAAAAGTTAATCTGCAAGTCAAATAGGTTGTAAAGAAGGCAAACGCAATGCTAGCATTCATTTCAAGGCTATTATACAAAAACAGGGATGTAATGCTGAGGCTCTATAAGGCGCTGGTCAGGCCACATTTGGAGTATTGTGAGCAGTTTTTGGCACATGTGAGGAAGGATGTGCTGGCCCTGGGGAGGGTCCAGAGGAGGTTTACAAGAATTAGCCCAGGAGCTCTGGCGCTGTAAGGCAGTAATTCTACCGCTACGCCTCTGTGCCCTCTAGTATTTTATTTTTCCACCATGGGGGGAAAAAGGTCCCGTATACCCTATTTGTGCCTCTCATACCTTCACATAATTCTATCAGGTCTCTCCTCAACCTCCAGCAAAAACAATCCAAGTTCAACCTCGACTTATAGCTAAAACCCTCTAATCCAGGCAGCATTCTGGCAAGCCTCTTCTGCACCCTCTCCAAAGCCTCCACATCCTACCTGTAATGGAGCAACTAGAACCACATACAATACTCCAAATGTGGCCCAGCTTTTAAAAGCTGTGTCAAGACTTCCTGACTCCAATACACTATGCCCCGACAACGAAGACAAACGTACCATTCACTTTCTTTACCACACTATATACTTGTGTTGTCACTTTTAAAATGCTAGTCTCTTGCCCACGAGACCCATATCCCATGAAAGAAAAACAAGCAGTGGGCAATTAGCTAAAGGAGCTGAAACATCTCCATATTACTTAACAGGATTAATATCACCAGACCAACAGAGACAGGATCAGGGGAAATCAAGATTTGCCATTCAACTAGATCAGTGGCTATGTATTCAGCTGCAAGTGGCTCACCTTACCTCCGATCGACAAGACAAACATGTATCACCCTATTAAAAAATGAACTCAGTTCATTTGTAATCATTAACTCGCCAAAACCATGTTTCAATTAAATTAAGGTAGTCCTTTTATGGATCACCAATTCAAAAGCATGACAATTCAGAAACATTCTCACAATAGGAGAACCTTAATATAAAATGACAAACTTACTTAATACATAGATAGCGACTGCATTTGACCAGCATTTGCATACAGTGCACAGCCAACACTCCCATGACAACCATGCTGATTGGACCGAGCTGTGGACCAACAGAAAAGGGAATTAAAACAAATTACACACCAGTCTGCTTGCTTATGCCATGAGAAGTGCAATGTTGTTACGGATACATCTGTTTAAACCCTCAGGCAAATAACTTTAGTTTTCACGCAGCTAAGGGGCAACATAATTGACGAGCAACAGACTTAAAATAGGATCTATACATCGGGCTTGGACTGACACAGGGATGGCAGTGCTAAAGTGCCAATCATTACCATTTCCTGCAAGCCTTAAATAACACCATTCCATCCTTTACAATTCAAGTGAGTTTGTTATGGATCTACATTCACCTGGATGGATTCAGTGCAACAATAAAAATGCTAAAAGATACATTGGTAAAATACCAATTGTAAATAACAAGGAAGGTCGGCTTTTGAATGATATTGAGTGATCAGGTTTACAAGAATGATCCCAGGAATGTGTAGGAAAGAACTGTAGATGCTGGTTTAAATCGAAAATGGACACAAAATGCTGGAGTAACTCAGCGAGTCAGGCAACATCTCGGGAGAGAAGGAATGGGTAGGTTAACCTATGATGAGGGTTTGTCAGCACTGGGTCTGTACTCGCTGGAGTTTAGAAGAATGAGGGGGGACCTCATTGACACATACAGAATAGTGAAAGGCTTGGGTAGAGTGGATGTGGAGAGGATGTTTCCACTAGTGGGAGAGTCTAGGACTAGAGGTCATAGTCTCAGAATTAAAGGATGTTCTTTTAGGAAGGAGATGAGGAGCAATTTCTTTAGTCAGAGGATGGTGAATCTGTGGAATTCTTTGCCACAGAAGGCTGTGGAGGCCAAGTTAGTGGGTATTTTTAAGGCAGAGATAGATAGATTCTTGACTAGTACAGGTGTCAGAGGTTATGGGGAGAAGGCAGGAGAATGGGGTTAGGAGGTAGATTAGCCGTGATTGAATGGAGTAGACTTGATGGGCCAAATGGCCTAATTCTACTCCTATCACTTATTACCCTGATCTTGTCCAAATTAGACCATTTACTTATTAGAAGGGACTGGATAGGTTGGGTTTATTTTCCTTGGAGTAAAGGCTGAGGGGTAACCAGATGAATGTAAGCAGGATAGATTTTGTTGATAGCAAGAATCTTTATCCCTGGATGGAGGTGTCAAAAACAAGAGGGCATAGATTTAAGGTGAGAGATAGAACACTTAGGTTTCTTCCTCCCCATAAACAGTGTGGTTGGAATCAGGCATTGTCTGAGGTGGTGATGGAAGTAGATAATCTCATAATATTTAAGCAACATCAAGTCAAACACTTGAATCGCCCAGGGGATAAAAGGCTAGAAAGCTTTTGACGGAGTGACTGATGATTTTGTTTTTCTTATGATTGGTGATTCGATCAGAGCTTAGGAACTGTTCCACAACTAAAAAACATAAATACAAGATGGCCACAAACTAATCACGAAGGGAACAGTGGTTAGACTTTAGAACATAAACAGGAGCTGGAGAAGACCAATCGGCCAGCAATACTGCTCCGCTGTTTAATGACTGATCCAAAACCTTTTTTTTTTAGTACATCTCTACTCCCTTGTTGATCCAATATCTGTAAATCTCTGGTTTCAATATATCTAATGACTCCATAGGTTTTATGGTTGTTTTGAACAGAAATAAGTCTGGACCTTGGGGGAAGGAACGAAGTTGGAGAAGGCACATTACAATGTTATTAGATAGGAGCTAGGGAGAATAAATTGGGTGCAGGTGTTATTGGATAAGTCAGCTTCAGACATGCAGGAGTCATTTAAAGGCCAGTTAATCAAAGTTCAGGATGGGCATGTTCCAGTAGGAGGAGGGATAAGGATGGCAAACTAAGGGGACCCAGGATGACCAAAGCATTTATAAGTTTGGTCAAAAAGAAAAAGGAAAAGGAAATGTATGTAAGGTTGAAGAAGATAAAAGCAGACCAGGCCTTTGTAGACGACAAAGCAAGAAAGAACTAAAGTGGGCAATTTAGAAGGGCCACGATATGGCTTTGGCAAACCAGATTATATAAAATCCCAATGCTTGTCATATGTACACTAAAAACAAAAGGGTATCCAGGGAGAAGGTAGGACCACTGATGGACAAAGGAGGGAATTTGTGCTTGGATTCAGAAGATTTAGGCGAGGTACTAAACGAGTAATTTGCATCTGCTGCTCCTCAGGAGAGAATGAAGGTGGATAAATCCCAGGGTCGCTTGGGATTCACACCAGGATATAAAGAAAGGCATGAAATGAGATTGCATGAACTTCAAATAAGCAGAATCCAGCAACAAACTGGCTGAATTACCATGCTAAGGAAATGAAAACCAAATTATCAAGGAGTGCTTTGTTCTTTATTATGTTGAACTGCCATCTTAAAAGATGGAGGGAATATTCCTGTCACCAACCCATTTTCCTATAATATATTGTTCTCTTCAAAATTGTGGAGAACTAAAGACACTTGGAACTAAATAAGACAATTAGAACAAGTAGTGGGCCTAAACAAGGTGGCACAGTGACACAGCGGTAGAGTTGCTGCCTTACAGCGTCAGAGACCCAGTTCAATTCTGACTACGGGTGCTGTCTGTACGGAATTTGTACGTTCTCCCCATGACCCGAGTGGTTTTTTTCTGGGTGCTCCAGTTTCCTCCCACACTGCAAATAGGTTTGTAAGTTAATTGGCTTCGGTATAATTGTAAATAGCCCCCAAGTGTGTGTTTAAGATAGTGTGTGGGGATTGCTGGTCAGCCGAAGGGCCTGTTCCCACACTGCATCTCTAAACTAAGCCAAAAAACAAATGAAGGGAAAACAAAATTATGTTGTTTCTTCACTCCACCCTTCCCCCAAAGCAAGGTGTGGCGATGCTGAAAACCAAATCAGAGGTCAACATTGCTTTAAATTTTGTATTAAATACTCACCCGCACTCAGTGACAAATATTCACTAAAATTAACCACTCTTCTTCAATCAAATAAACAATGCAAATACAATGATAAAGAAATTCAATGGGTTCAGCTAGTTTTCCAAAGGAAAATGATGGAACCAAAGAAGTTTAAAGGTCTTTATCAGTTTGTCACATGCACCACCCGCCTGGGAAAGACACTGGATAAATGCTATGGTTCAGTCCCAGATGCACACAGATCCATCGCTCTTCCCCCCCCCCCAGGCTCTGCTGACCACCACACCATTCTGCTTGCACCAGCCTACTCATCGGTCGTAAGGAGGACAGAGAAGGTAATTAAAACCATCAAACAGTGGACCAATGACAGCATTGACAGGCTACAGGGATGCTTTGAAGACACTGACTGGGATAACCTCATAGCCCCGTCCAGCAGCATCAATGAGCAAGAGGACACAGTTTCATCATACATCTCCTTCTGTGTGGCCAATATTATTCCCACCAAAAAGGTTACAATCTTCCCCAACAATAAACCGTGTGTGACTAAAGAACTCAAGGAAATCCTCAATAAGAAAAAGAGAGTCTTCTTCACCGACTCTGAGACTGAGAAAAAGGAGGTTAACAAAGAAGTCAAGAGTGCCAAAAAAACCGCTAAACTGAAATACAAAGTCAAAGTGGAGCAAACATTCACGCGAGGGAACTTCCGCTCAGCTTGGCAGGATCACAAGAACATGGCAGCTGTGAATACGGCTTTTACCACCGGCAAGCTTATTCAGGTTGCAGGCAGCAGCCCAGCATCGCTACCTGATGACCTCAATTCCTTCTACACAAGATTCGAGACAGACAACAGCACCCAGTGAGATGCACCATCTCTGCACTCAAACCTTGAGACTCTGCCCTCACCATTAACATAGAGGATATGGTAAGAGCCTTCAAAAAGACCAAAGCGAACTCAGCACCTGGGCCAGACAACATCAGTGGCCGTACCCTGAAGTGCTGTGCTGAGCAGCTAGGGGGCGTGTTCCAGAGCTCCATGGCCAGCGGCAGAGTGTCCCAGCTGTGGGAACACTCCGGTTATTCCCATACCAAAAAAGGGCATCATCAAGGTACTGAATAACCTCAGGCGTGTGGCTCTCACCTCTCTTGTGATTAAGGCTATGGAGAGGGTCATCAAAAACCAAATCATTAAGGCAGTAGACTCACAGATGGACCTCTGTTCTCAGGCCCCTCACAGCACCACAGCTCAGCTCTTCATGAGTTTGTGGAGTGGTGCGACAACCCCTGTCTTGAACTAAATGCAAACAAGACCAAGGAGATGGTAGTGATCTTCTCCAACAAGCAGAGGGAACTGGCCGCGGCAGTCATCACCACTATCCAAGGGAAGCCTGTGGAGATTGTTGAGGAATACAAGTACCAGGGCACAGTCTTCGACAACCTGCTGAAATTTGCCTCCAACACAGAGGGTATCCTCAGGAAATGCCAGCAGCGGCAGTATCTCCTGAGGAAGCTCAACTTTGGGGTCAGCAAGGACATCCTCATAACATTTTACTACTCCCTCATTGAGAGCGTCATCACGTTCTCCTTCACCTGCTGGTTCCACTCCATCAGCCTTCAGAACAGAAATCGCCAGCAGAGTACAGCCAAAGTCTGTTCCAAAATTATCGGACTGCCTGTCAGTGCCCTCTCCACCCTATGCGACCAGCAGATGCAACGGTCAGCAGGCAGGATTTCACATGACCCCTCACACGTCCTGTTCTCTGAGTTTGAGTGGCTCCACTCAGGACGCCGGCTTCGCTGCCCAGGCTGTAGAACACAGAGGAGAAGGGCAACCTTTGTTCCCAAGGCTGTTCAGCTCCTCAACTCCCAACCACCCCTGTCCTGCTGCTCACCCTGCTAATCCCCCCCCCCCCCCCCTCACCCCCAATAGTTTTTGTACTGCTCTAAGTGCCTTTGGAAATTGCCCCACGGGGGCAAATAAGGTGTTTATTTCAAGAGAGAGCTAGATAGAGCTCTTAAGGATAGCGGAGTCAGGGGGTATGGGGAGAAGGCAGGAACGGGGTACGGATCAGCCATGATCACATTGAATGGCGGTGCTGGCTCGAAGGGCTGAATGGCCTCCTCCTGCACCTATTGTCTATTGTCTATTTTTGAACTTGAACTCACTTGACATTCAATGTAGGGCACGTAAATTATTTGATGATTGATAAAACATTGACCATTTTTAATGTACACTAGCAACTCTTGTTTTGCAAGTGGATTGAGACAGTATAACAATCTCAGAAATAGTTCAGATTATGTGTATGCTTGTGCTTTTTGTAGTTCAGCTATCTTTCGTTCTGCTATTTACACATTTAGGGAACTACTTGATTGGAGAACCACATGGAAGCATGCAGGTACAGCAGGCAGTGAAGAAAGCCAATGGAATGTTGGCCTTCATAACAAGAGGAGTTGAGTATAGGAGCAAAGAGGTCCTTCTGCAGTTGTACAGGGCCCTAGTGAGACCGCACCTGGAGTACCGTGTGCAGTTTTGGTCTCCAAATTTGAAGGATATTCTTGCTATTGAGGGTGTGCAGCGTAGGTTTACTAGGTTAATTCCCGGAATGGCGGGACTGTCATATGTTGAAAGACTGGAGCGACTAGGCTTGTATACACTGGAATTTTGAAGGATGAGAGGGGATTTTATCGAAACATATAAGATTATTAAGGGGTTGGACACGTTAGAGGCAGGAAACATGTTCCCAATGTTGGGGGAGTCCAGAACCAGGGGCCACAGTTTAAGAATAAGGGGTAGGCCATTTAGAACGGGGATGAGGAAAAACCTTTTCAGTCGGAGAGTTGTAAATCTGTGGAATTCTCTGCCTCAGAAGGCAGTGGAGGCCAATTCTCTGAATGCATTCAAGAGAGAGCTAGATAGAGCTCTTAAGGATAGCGGAGTCAGGGGGTATGGGGAGAAGGCAGGAACGGGGTACCGATTGAGAATGATCAGCCATGATCACATTGAATGGTGGTGCTGGCTCGAAGGGCCAAATGGCCTACTCCTGCACCTATTGTCTATTGAATTCATTTACAATCCCAAAACATTTAGGCATCGGGATTATTGCATTTAATACCATACATTACTGGGCAGAGAATGAAGCAAAAGCCGATTAGGCAAAGCCCATTAAAGTTGAAGCATCTCACCACAATACCCGCATTCTTCACTGCAAGAGGAAGGATAAGCAGCCCTGTTCCTATATTGCCTTTTAACAAGTGAATTAATGCTTCTGGCCATCTGAAAAGATAAAAACAAATTAAAACCTTTTATTTCCATAATAATTATCTAACCCCACAGCCCAGCTCTAACTGAAGCCTCAAAGTGAAAACAATAGTTCAGATTCAAAACTGCAGCTGTTTCGCTTTATCCAAATTTCATCAGAGATTATTTTACAATGTCAGAGAAGATTTCAAATGGTTGTTTCAAAATAAAGTTTGTGTTCCTGCTTCGAAGGATTCACATTCATACAGCTCTAATAGCCTTGTCAGAGTTTATTTTCATGCACTATCACCCCAATTACTAATCAGCTAACTGTTCATCTGTCGAGACTCAAAACACACTTTTCCAAATATTACCATTTTTCAATCAAACTGAACATATCACCCACAGATGAAAACAAAGTACTGCTACCTAATTTAAATCAATGAGAATATTTGAGATAAAAGCTATAGGAGTTTTGTTTCAAAAGTTTACAACACTCACATTATGCCAGTCTTTTCATTTAGATGCTGGTAATTTCCCAAAGCTGGTGGTGATCCTGAGATGTCAGTTGAAGAGTTGAAGCTGTCATTGTCTGGGCTGTTTTCCGTCGAGCTATAATCATTGTAATCTTCATTTTTCAACCTTCTGGTCGACATGGTGATTGCCTCTCAGCAAATACTGAAAACTAAAGATATTGAAAGTAACTGTAGAATGCCATGACTAATTTTATTAGCTGTAAACATAGCACTTTGTTCCCCAACTGAACAGTACTGCATTTTTCAGTACTGCATTTTTATTCCACAATACAAGTATGGCCATTTAGCCAACCGACTGCATGCCATTCAAGAGCAATGTCATTTTTTCATCTACTTCTGAAACAAATGGGGGGGGGGGCAGGTAAAGAGGGATAAATACAAATTCATAGAGAGATACAATCATGATGGTGTTAATCCACCATTTCAATTTTCAGCCATGGATGAAAAAGGTTGGGAGGCACTGGTTTATAACATTCATTTAAATGAGGCATGGCTTTCTGTTTCCTGTTTTCCTGCATTATCCACATAATTAGCCATCATTCTTCCAAACTCACCATACTTCTTTTTCACAGATTTCTGCATCGATATTTGTGTCATGTACAGAACAGTAGATATCAGTGTTGCCAGTGCATTGTTATCAAATTCCTACTTTAATATGATTAGAAATGTACACAAATTTGCTAACTCTACCTTTTTTTAAAACAAGCTAATTTTAGCATTGATGATATTCCACATTTCTGCCAATGAAGTATCTTGTAATCTTATCTATGCCACTTGTCTGCACTTCTACCTTCAAAGGTCTATGGACACACACTTCAATGTAAAATTCCTCTAGTTTCCTATTTTTGTACAAATAGTAGAAACAATGAATTGCAGATGCTGGTGACATTTCAAGTCAGGACCCTTCATCACACTGTTGGTGGTGTGGGTGGGGAGAGGGAGGGAGGAGGGGCAGGGGACAAAAGGGAGTGTATAGATAAGGAAGTGTAAGGTGTGAAAACAGGACAAAGAGAATGGAAATAAAGGAAAATGTAGAATAGATCATTGTTGTTTGGGAGAAGGTAATAAAGCAAACAAAGATAAAATGTAGTCAGAGACTGGTCGGAGAACTGGGAAGGGGATGGCGAGAAAGGGGGAAAGCAAGGGCTACTTGAAGTTAGAGAAGTCAATGTTCATACCGCTGGGGTGTAAGCTGCCCAAGCGAAATATGAGGTGCCGCTCCTCCAATTTGCGCTGGGCCTCACTCTGACAATGGAAGAGGCCCAGGACAGGAAGGTCAATGTGAGAATGGGAGGGAGAGGGGGAGTTAAAGTAATAGGTTGATACAGGTGAGTTGGGTTTTGATACGCAGATGGGTAGATAAAGGGTAGAACTGACCCATGTTCTCCAGAGATGCTGCCTGACCCACCGAGTTACTCCAGTATTTTGAGTCCTATTTTTGTACACTTGGTTTAGTTAGCTCTTCCATTTATACACTTGATAGCAATTTTCAAAATATAATTTATATCGCTGAAGCAATTTCAAAATTCAATAAATTGAGAGCACAAATCACATTCTGCCATTCAACTTTCCACCCATTAATTCTAATGTTTCCTGCCTGCATCAATTTCCTGAGTGGGTCAATAAATTGCTAGTAATTACGCAAGCTTCAACTTAAGGCATCCCAAGAGGGGTTTTCAGATGCCCTCTGCAAGTCCAAATATATTTCATTCACAAAGATGGAGACAAGAGACTGCAGATGCTGGAATCTGGTGAAATAAAAACAGATGGAAGAGCTCAATGGATCAGGCAGCCTCTGTGGAGGCAAAGGGAAGGTTGATGTCTTGGGTTGTGACCCTGCATCAGGGGAGATAACCAATAAGTAGGTGTGAGAGGGTGGGTTGATACAGGCTGGTAGGGGTTACTCGGAAACAATACAAAAAAGGGAAGAGTTAAACGTGAAAACAGAGGCACCCCTTTCCCAATACTTCCTCGGCTATACCAACAATTGTATTACTGCTGCTGCTACCATGTGAGGCAGACAATTACGTACACATCCTATAACCCAGCCTAATGCATACAGTCTTTGTAATGTTGCCTCCTCAACAGTGACCAAGCGCTGACTAGGTGACAATTTTGTAAAGCACCTACAGTCTGTCGCAACAGCAATTTTGAACTTCCAGTTGTAAGTTATTTCATCTCCCCTTCTCATACTAACCTCCATCCTCAGCCAATAGATCGGTGGACGACGCAGTCAATCTCGGCCTGCACTTCATCCTCCAGCACCTAGACCGCAAGGGGACCTAGGCCAGGATTCTGTTTGTGGACTTTAGCTCTGCTTTTAACATCATTGTTCCAGAGCTACTACACTACAAACTCTCCCAGCTGACTGTGCCTGACCCCTCTGTCAGTGGATCATCAACTTCCTGACGGACAGGAAGCAGCATACGAGGCTGGGAAAGCACATCTCGGACCTGCAGACCCTCAGCATAGGAGCTCCGCAAGGCTGCGTACTCTCCCCTCTCCTTTACTCTCTCTACACCAACGACTGCACCTCCACAGACTCCTCTGTCAAGCTCCTCAAGTTTACGGATGACACTACCCTGATTGGACTGATCCAGGATGGGGAGGAATCTGCCTACAGAGGGGAAGTGACACAGCTGGTGTCCTGGTGCCATCGCAACAACCTGGAGCTCAATGCTCTAAAGACAGTGGAACTAATTGTAGACTTTCGAAGAGATCCCTCTCCCCTCCCCCCACTCACCATCAACAACACCATAGTCACATCTGTGCAGTCATTTAAGTTCCTTGGAACCATCATCTCCGAGAACCTTAAATGGGGGGCCACCATCGACTCCAGTCAAAAAGGCCCAACAGAGGATGTACTTCCTGTGGCAACTGGAGAAACACAATCTGCCACAGACAATGATGGTCCAATTCTATACTGGTATCATTGAGTCCGTCCTCACCTTCTCCATCATGGTCTGGTTTGGCTCAGCCACCAATCACGACATCCGGAGGCTGCAACGGATCATTCGTACAGCGGAGGTTGTTGGCTGCAACCTTCCCCCCATTGATGAACTGTACACTGCAAGGGCCAGGAAGCGAGCGGGCAAGATCATCTCTGACCCCTCTCAACCTGGCCACAAACTCTTTGAAGCACTTCCCTCTGGAAGGCGACTCCGGACTGTCAAAGCAGCCACAGCCAGACATAAAAACAGTTTTTCTCCACGCGTGATAGTTCTACTCAATAACCAAAGTCTGTAGTCTCTTTTTTGCTAGGGTTTATTTTTACCCACATGTTTAGACTGTAATGTTGTATCCTTATTGTTTTGATGTGGTTATGCTTTATTCTTAATTGTTAACTGTATGTTTGTGTTGTCATTTGTGAGCGGAGCACCAAGGCACATTCCTTGTATAAGAAGATAACTGCAGATGCTGGTACAAATCGAAGGTATTTATTCACAAAATGCTGGAGTAACTCAGCAGGTCAGGCAGCATCTCGGGAGAGAAGGAATGGGTGACGTTTCGGGTCGAGACCCTTCTTCAGACTGATGTCAGGGGGGCGGGACAAAGGAAGGATATAGGTGGAGACAGGAAGATAGAGGGAGATCTGGGAAGGAGGAGGGGACGGGAGGGACAGAGGAACTATCTAAAGTTGGAGAAGTCGATGTTCATACCACTGGGCTGCAAACTGCCCAGGCGAAATATGAGGTGCTGTTCCTTGTATATACATTCCTTGTATATGCATACTTGGCCAATAAACATTCATTCATTCATTCAAATGCAGACAAGAACAGCACCTAATATTCTACATGCATTGCCCACAGCCCAATGGTTTTGGGGTAGCATTTTCAACTAGGCTCTCTGGTCTAAGATTTCCTGGTTTATCTCTATATCCCTTCTTAAACAAAGAAACAGCATTAGCTATTGTCCAGTCCTCTGGGACCTTACGTTTGGCTAGAGAGGATACAACGATCTTTCTCAAACTCACTGCAATCTCTGGCTAACTCTCAAATTCCCAGCTTTCTTTCTTTTCCATTCCCACCAGTCCTCCCTTTGCTCAACGTTTCCCTTGTTAGCTAGACTCATTACCCTCCCATCTGCTTCCATCAGCTCATCACCCACACTAATTTACATGGGCTACTTCTCCCTTGGTTTATCTTTACTACCCCTCCCTCACATATCATCTGCTCATCATCTATGCCTCATCTGGGTCTACCTATCTGTCTCTATTAATCTGCATTAAGTTAGAGGTTGAATTTAATTTATAAACTTTGCACGTGAAATAAGTTCACTAGTCAATCAATAAACCTCTGCTCTGCTAGATTTGAACAGAATCAACTTTAAAAATGTCTAAATTTCTTATGTAAGTTAATATTTTATTACACAAGTCCAAGCTTGATTCTTGGCTTAAAGAATATTTAAAATAATTTTTAAATGAAGATTATTTAAGTAATACTATTCAATATACAATTTAACTTCTTATTAAGCAAATTTGTTCTCTTCCTCTCTCATGGTGTACAATGTCTAGACAAAAGCTTAATAGCAAGAGATCATTTACGAGCACAGTACCCGATTATCACATGGTATTTCTTACAATAATCTTTCATTTTCAATTGCTCAAATAGATTTTAATGAACCAAGGGTCAAAATGAGATTGTGGTTCAGATGAGCAGGAACAAGAAAAAGATGACAAATCAAAAACAGAAGTTACGTCAACGAATACAGTACAAAATTCATTCTCATGGTAGCTCAAGTAAATTTAGACGAGAGCATCAGATAGGCTTTTAAGCAGCACATTACTGCCAAACAAACAAATTTAGACCTCTGAACATAGAAAGGCAATGGTAACATGATAAAATCTTTTATACGTTAAGAGAAGAAATGAGCAATTGACTATCCATAAAAAACAAGAATTTTAGTTGGTAAACGGAGAAAGCTTGAATAAACAAAGAAAAGCAATTATATTTCAAAAGAGTTAAGGGTTCAGCGAGTTAAGGGTTCAGCGAGTTAAGGGTTCAGCGAGTTAAGGGTTCAGCGAGTTAAGGGTTCAGCGAGTTAAGGGTTCAGCGAGTTAAGGGTTCAGCGAGTTAAGGGTTCAGCGAGTTATGGGTTCAGTGAGTTAAGGGTACAGTGCTTTTTAGTAAACGTACAGTTTAAAGGATAAGAGGGAGTCGATTTAATTTGGGGGTAAGACATGTCAGTTGAGATCGGCCCCGTGGAATGCTCATCCTGCAACATGTGGGAGATCAGGGATATTGTCGGTGTCCCTGATGACTACGTGTGCAGGAAGTGTGTCCAGCTGCAGCTCCTGGCAGACCGCATTGAACGGTTGGAGCTGCGGTTGGCTTCATACTGGAGCATCCACGATGCTGAGAAGGTCGTGAATAGCACGTACAGTGAGTTGGCCACACCGCAGGTAAAGGTTAAGCGGACAGAAAAGGAACGGGTGGCCACTAGCCAGCGTAGCAGTAGGCAGGTAGTGCAGGAGTCCCCTGCGGTCATCTCCCTCCCAAACAGATATGCCATTTTGGATACTGTTGGGGGAGATGGCTCATCAGGGGAAGGCAGCAGCAGCCAAGTTCATGGCACCGTGGGTGGCTCTGCGGCAAAAGAGGGGAGGAAAAAGAGTGGAAGGCGTTTCTGCGGCCGCAAACGAGACTCCAGGATGGTATGTTGCCTCCCTGGTGCAAGGATCGGGGATGTCTCTGAGCGCCTGCAGAACATTCTGGAGGGGGAGGGTACACATTGGCACCAACGATATAGGTAAAAAACAGGATGAGGTCCTACAAGGTGAATTTAGGGAGCTAGGAGATAAACTTAAAAGTAGGACCTCAAAGGTAATAATCTCTGGATTACTACCAGTGCCACGTGCTAGTCAGAGTAGAAATAGGAGGATATTTCAGATGAATACGTGGCTTGAAAAATGGTGCAAGGGGGAGGGATTCAAATTTCTAGGACATTGGAACCAGTTCTGGGAGAGGTGGGACCAGTACAAACAGGACGGTCTGCACCTGAGCTGGAATGGAACCAATGTCCTTGGGGGAGTGTTTGCTAGTGCTGTTGGGGAGGATTTAAACTAATGTGGCAGGGGGATGGGATCATGAGCAGAGAGACAGAGGGGTGTAAAATGAGGATAGAAGCAATAGGTAGCAAGGTGAAAAGTAAAAGTGGCAGGCAGACAAATCCAGGGCAAAAATCAAAAAGGGCCACTTTTCAACATAATTGTATAAGGGTAAGAGTGTTGTAAAAACAAGCCTGAAGGCTTTGTGTCTCAATGCAAGGAGCATTCGGAATAAGGTGGATGAGTTGAATGTGCAGATAGTTATTAATGAATATGATATTGTTGGGATTACGGAGACATGGCTCCAGGGTGACCAAGGCTGGGAGCTCAACATCCAGGGATATTCAATATTCAGGAGGGATAGACAGAAAGGAAAAGGAGGTTGGATAGCGTTGCTGGTTAGAGAGGAGATTAACGCAATAGAAAGGAAGGACATTAGCTTGGAGGATGTGGAATCGATATGGGTAGAGCTGCGAAACACTAAGGGGCAGAAAACGCTAGTGGGAGTTGTGTACAGGCCACCTAACAGTAGTAGTAGAGTTGGGGATGGCATCAAACATGAAATTAGAAATGCGTGCAACAAAGGTAAAACAGTTAGAATGGGTGACTTCAATCTACATATAGATTGGGTGAATCAAATTGGCAGAGGTGCTGAGGAAGAGGATTTCTTGGAATGTATACGGGATAGTTTTCCAAGCCAACATGTAGAGGAACCAATGAGAGAGCAGGCTATTCTAGACTGGGTATTGAGAAATGAGGAAGGGTTAGTTAGCAGTCTTGATGTGCGAGGCCCCTTGGGCAAGAGTGACCATAATATGGTTAAGTTCTTCATTAGGATGGAGAGTGACTTAGTTAATTCAGAAACAACGGTTTCTGAACGGTTTTCTGAAAGGTAACTTTGAGGGCATGAGACGTGAATTGGCCAAGATAGACTGGCAATTGATTCTTAAAGGGTTGACGGTGCATATGCAATGGAAGGCATTTAAAGACCGCATGGATGAACTACAACAATTGTTCATCCCAGTTTGGCAAAAGAATAAATCAGGGAAGGTAGTGCATCCGTGGCTAACAAGGGAGATTAGGGATAGTATCAAAACAAAAGATGAAGCGTACAAATTAGCAAGAAAAAGCAGCCTACCAGAGGACTGGGAGAAATTCAGAGTCTAGCAGAGGAGGACAAAGGGCTTAATTAGGAAAGGGAAAATAGATTATGAAAGAAAACTGGCAGGGAACATAAAAACTGACTGCAAAAGCTTTTATAGATATGTGAAGAGAAAAAGATTAGTTAAAACAAATGTAGGTCCCTTGCAGTCAGAAACAGGTGAATTGATCATGGGGAACAAGGACATGGCAGACCAATTGAATAACTACTTTGGTTCTGTCTTCACTAAGGAAGACATAAATAATCTGCCGGAAATAGCAGAGGACCGGGGGTCAAATGAGATGGAGGAACTAAGTGAAATCCAGGTTAGTCGGGAAGTGGTGTTAGGTAAATTGAATGGATTAAAGGCCGATAAATCCCCAGGGCCAGATAGGCTGCATCCCAGAGTGCTTAAGGAGGTAGCCCCAGAAATAGTGGATGCATTAGTGATAATTTTTCAAAACTCTTTGGATTCTGGAGTAGTTCCTGAGGATTGGAGGGTAGCTAATGTAACCCCACTTTTCAAAAAGGGAGGGAGAGAGAAAAAGGGGAATTACAGACCAGTTAGTCTAACATCGGTAGTGGGGAAAATGCTAGAGTCAGTTATTAAAGATGGGATAGTAGCACATTTGGAAAGTGGTGAAATCATTGGACAAAGTCAGCATGGATTTATGAAAGGTAAATCATGTCTGACGAATCATAGAATTTTTCGAGGATGTAACTAGTAGAGTGGATAAGGGAGAACCAGTGGATGTGTTATATCTGGACTTCCAGAAGCTTTCTACAAGGTCCCACATAAGAGATTAGTATGCAAACTTAAAGAACACGGTATTGTGGGTTCAGTATTGATGTGGATAGAGAACTGGCTGGCAGACAGGAAGCAAAGAGTAGGAATAAACGGGACCGTTTCAGAATGGCAGGCAGTGACTAGTGGGGTACCGCAAGGCTCAGTGCTGGGACCCCAGCTATTTACAATATATATTAATGATTTGGACGAGGGAAGTGAATGCAACATCTCCAAGTTTGCGGATGACACGAAGCTGGGGGGCAGTGTTAGCTGTGAGGAGAATGCTAGGAGGCTGCAACTTGACGGATAGGTTAGGTGAGTGGGCAAAGGCATGGCAGATGCAGTATAATGTGGATAAATGTGAGGTTATCTACTTTGGTGGCAAGAACAGGAAAGCAGACTATTATCTGAATGGTGGCCGATTAGGAGAAGGGGAGATGCAACGAGACCTGGGTGTCGTGGTACACCAGTCATTGAAAGTAGGCGTGCAGCAGGCAGTGAAGAAAGCGAATGGTATGTTGGCATTCATAGCGAGGGGATTTGAGTATAGGAGCAGGGAGGTTCTGCTGCAGTTATACAAGGCATTGTTTAGACCACACCTGGAGTATTGTGTACAGTTTTGGTCTCCTAATCTGAGGAAAGACATTCTTGCCATAGAGGGAGTATAGAGAAGGTTCACCAGATTGATTCCTGGGATGGCAGGACTTTCATATGAAGAAAGACTGGATAGACTCGGCTTGTACTCGCTGGAATTTAGAAGATTGAGGGGGGATCTTATAGAAACTTACAAAATTCTTAAGGGGTTGGACAGGCTAGATGCAGGAAGATTGTTCCCGATGTTGGGGAAGTCCAGAACAAGGGGTCACAGTTTAAGGATAAGGGGGAAGTCTTTTAGGACCGAGATGAGGACTTTTTTTTCAGACAGAGAGTGTTGAATCTGTGGAATTCTCTGCCACAGAAGGTAGTTGAGGCCAGTTCATTGGCTATATTTAAGAGGGAGTTAGATGTGGCCCTTGTGGCTAAAGGGATCAGGGGGTATGGAGAGAAGGCGGGTACGGGATACTGAGTTGGATGATCAGCCATGATCATATTGAATGGCGGTGCAGGCTCGAAGGGCCGAATGGCCTACTCCTGCACCTATTTTCTATGTTTCTATGTGTCATATTCAGCATGGACATAGTGGGCCAAAGGGCCTGATCATATATGCTATAGTGTTTTTTAAGTTAACTTTAAAAGAACAACTAAGACAAGGACTGTAACCACATGAACATCTGTTCTCTTTGCTAAATTCATACTGTTGATTCAATTGGCAGATCCACAAATGTAAATAAGAGGGCAGCTGACAGGAGAGTAAAGCAAAAATCACACACAAACAAAAAGCAAAAAAGAAAAAAAATGCATTTCCTCCTCAGAGCTGGGTACGTCAATTCAAATCAAGAAAACATGCCATTAACTTAAAATAATTGATAGACAGAAAATGCTGGAGTAACTCAGCAGGTCAGGCAGAACTTGGATAAATGACATTTGGGTCAGGGCTGAAGGGTCCCAACCCAAAATGACATCTAACCACTCTCTCGGGATGCTACCTGATCTGTTAAATTAATCGAGCATTTTGTGCCTGTCCTTGGTGAACCAGCCTTTGCAGTTCCTTGTTTCTACTTAAAATGATCACTGGTTCTCCCTTAATTTATTCATCACAGACCTTTGTTGCTAATTTCTGACAACAACTTTCACTGATATTGTACCAATAATTTCACAGTATTAACAAATTGAGCATGTGAGACCTGGCCACACAAAATGCAAACGTTAGAATAGTAGTGGAGGGAGGAGGCAGAGTTCTCAGCAAAAGATTGAAAGGAACAGAGCACGTTTTCGATGCAATTCCAGTGTTTGCGCTGCAGTAACTCAGAGCCTCTGACAGAGGATCAGGCAGCGTCTCTGGATGACATAGATAGGCGATGTCCTCCAGGGAGGCTGCCGGACCCGCGAGGTTGCTCCAGCACTCTTTAGCTCCGTTGTTTTGCAAAGCAGCATTTACAATTCCTAGTGTTTACACAGTACGTGGCCGAAGGCAAAGGATATCAGCATGACTTGCATAGGTTGAAACAAGAAGGAAATGAGAGAGGCGAGATTAGGAAAAGATTTCAATTGTAACCGAGGGGGATTAAAGCAATGCCGCTCTGTGGGCAGAGAGGATAAGGGAGAAAGGGTTAAAAGGGCGACCGCAGCAGAAGGCCTGGAGGAGGTAGTGGCGATGGGTGCCGCGGCCACTCACCTCTCTGCTCATTGCAATCGGCCCGTAACCGTCATTGTCTCCGGACGCGGCGCCGGCTTCACCTCCACCTCGTCCTCGAGCCCGACCGGCGGCAAGTCACGTGCGGCGCATTGTCACGTGCTGGGTCAGCTGACCGGGACCCGCTGGCGGAGGGCCCAGGGCGGATCCGGATCCGCCGGACTGGGGCGGGGCCGGGGTGTCGTCAATCATCCGAGAGGCACGTGCCTTGGCGGGGGGGAGTCAATGCTGTCAATCAACGTCGGATCACGTGACCAGGCCGGGTTGGGAGCGGAGGGGGGAGAGGGCGGGAGCGGGGGTTGGAGGGGGAGGGGCCGGGGTGGGAAGAGGCGGGGCCGGGTGGGAGGGGGCCGGAGGGGGAGGGAGAGGGGGAGCGGGAGGGTCCGGGGGAGGGGCCGGGTGGGAGGAGGAGGAGGGGCCGGGGGAGGGGAGGGGGAGGGGGAGGGGGAGGGGGAGGGGGAGGGGAGGGGGAGGGGAGGGGCCGGGGTTGCCTGGGAACTGACCTCTCAATTTTCGAAGGATGTGCAGGAAAGTAACTGCAGATGCTGGTCCAGTCGAAGGTATCACAAATTGCTGGAGTAACTCAGCAGGTTCTCTTCAGAGATGCTGCCTGACCTGCTGAGGTCAGGGTTCCATCCCGGCTACGGGTGCTGTCTGTACGGAGTTTGTACGTTCTCCCCATGACCTGTGTGGGTTTTCTCCGAGATCTTCTGTTTCCTCCCACACTCCAAAGACGTGCAGGTATGTAGGTTAATTGGATTGGTATAAGTGTAAATTATCCCTAGTGTGTGTAGGATAGTGTTAATGTGCA
Organism: Rhinoraja longicauda; assembly: GCF_053455715.1. Lineage (NCBI taxonomy): Eukaryota > Metazoa > Chordata > Chondrichthyes > Rajiformes > Arhynchobatidae > Rhinoraja > Rhinoraja longicauda. The sequence continues at coordinate 41,038,066 of NC_135966.1, read as the reverse complement.
GGGATTCCTGGTCAGTGCAGACTCGGTGGGCTGAAGGGCCTGTTTCCACGCTGTATCTCTAAAACATTTTGTGATATCCCCATTTTTGAAGGTGCAGCCTCTAAAATGCAGCGAATATCATCAAAGGCACACACTGCCCTTACCACATCATGCTGCAACACATGGAAAGAAAGTATATGAGTCTGAAAATTATGACCTCTAGGCTCAAGAACAGCAACCATCACTGTCTTGAACACCGCACAACACTAACCACTAACTCGGTAAGTTTGACTGCCGCGGACTTTAGTTTTGTACTATTATGGTTTAGTTACCTTGTATCACAGATTGTTAACTTATTGTATTATTGATTATTGCATATTTGTGTGTGTGTGTGTGGGTGTTTCATAAGTGTGAAGAAGGGTGTAGACCTAAAAAGTCACATATCCATGTCTGGGGATACTTTTTGACCTGCTGAGTTACTCCATGTCTTCTTTTGGTGAAACAGCATGTGCAGTTCTACGTGGCTACAAATTTCATAGTTCTATTGCTGGTACATAAGGCAATCAAATACTCTTGACTCACCAACTTGCCGCCGCGCCATCCTTGGCTGCCATATAATGTAATTCATGTAATGTTATTCATGTAATGAATAATCATGCATTCATACAGAGCTATGCATAATCAATTCAGTTGTACTCATTCCATCAGTACACTGCAAGGCCTGGGGGATGGATATTACTGTAGTTTTTTTTCTTGTCTCTGCAAGACATTACCGCACACCGATCTTTGACCCTTTGGAGAGATAGTAAAATCCTGACCCACAGTATTATCCACTATGTTACCTTGATCCTCGATTTAGGAGGGGCATGGCATAGTCTAATTTTGTTATCTTTATAGTAGTCCATCCTGTAGAAAAGGATGCAGAAGTGGGTTTAGTTTCATAGGCTTTAATCTGTAACCAATGTCTTCATCTAACTCCAGGCTGGCTCCCTTAAACAGACACGTGTCGGTGTTATAAATAAAACCTCATATGGTCCTCTCCAGCAAGAACCCAGTCCTTTGCAATCAAATTCCTGACTCATTGCCCCATCTATATACAAAATCTCTCGTTTGTTATCTTGTTTGTGACTGAACTTCAGCCAAAACGGTACACGATAGCGTGGCAATTTTAGGCCCACCTTACTCACCATTGTCACTTTAGTGATAATGCAAGTCGTTTTATTGAAATCGATGTTATATTTTTTGTTATTTACATTTTAAACTTTAAAGGGAGGGGAGGGGGAGGGGAGGAGGGGAGGAGGAAGGAGGGAGGGGGGAAGGAGTGAGGGGGGAAGGGGTGAGTGGGGGAGAAGGGAGAGGGGAGGGGGGGTTGAGGGGAGGGGGGAGGACAGGGTGCTGCACCAATGCAGGACAGGTTTGGGCCCAATGGGTCAACTTTGTCTAGTCTCCTATAAAGGGCAATGTTGGGTCATTCTCATTCAGGGACTGTTGTTCTCAGTGCAATCCCCTGCTGTTCTCTCACCCATTTCGACATCCTCCTTACCTCCACACTTAACACACCTAGGTATTCTTTCATTCGGTGTTGCAAACTACACCCTTGACTCACATCAGTTATTAGTTCACCTGACAATCTCATGCCTCGCCTCATCATTAAATCAAATGTTGTTCGTCTTGTTTTAGTTCCAGGCATTGCTCTTTATCACATCAATATCTGAGGCATTAAAACTGTCCATCCCTTTGCATGGCTGTTGCCAGGACACCTTTCAAGAAGCTCCTTTGTTTGCTCCTTTGTATTTTCCAATGTATTTTCAATGTATTTGTCCAATATGTTTTCACTACTGCAGTCACAGAAAAGTCACATGTCGCAAAGCCTCTTCCATTTTGTGAAATGATCAATAACAATCAGGTCAAACTTTATACCCCTATCAGCATTGAGGGGTCCAGTGAAATGGATTTGAATGTTCTCCCAAGCTCCCAGCGAGGCTGTTGATGGCTCATCCAGACGTGATAGAGTAGAGGAGGAGGGAGCCACTGGTGATGATGGATGCAAGGTGTGGGCCAGTAGGGGAGGGATCATGGTATTGCCTCCAACGCCTTCAAGGTCGGCTGCATGAGATGCCCCCCGGGACACAGAGATGGTCAGGCGAGGAGAGGGACATCGGTCGGCTGGTCAACCTGGTCGAGGATGATGGAGGAGGCCCCTGCAGCAGCCTGGGGCTTACCTGGATCCGGTACATCTAGCATGAACTTTGAACTTTTTATTTTTCGTTTGTAAATGGCGACAAAATATGGCGACATTTGCAAGAATTTCCATGATCAGTGAAATTCATGAAAATAAAGAACCGTTGAACATGTCTTACCCTCATTATTCTTCACATAAATTATATATTCTTGGACTATACCCTGCCACAACCAATATCACTTAAGTGAATACAGCATTTTATCTCCACCTGCATGGGTAATATTTTTATGGCATAGTTTTAGAAGCTATTGCCTTAAACACCGGTGTATCACCACAGCCTCTGTGTCATTCTTCCATACTCCCGCTTCTTGTTTTTTTTTTTTTTTTTTTTTAATAGATAAATTTTTATTGGAGATAGGTACATAACCTGTTTACATCTTTACAGTCATACATTTTTAAATTGATAATATTGTCAATTATTATTATATTGTCTCCAATACCTTTTGCCCCTTTTTTTTAAATTTTTAAACTAGATAGAACTAAGGAAAAGATGAAGTAAAGAAAGAAAAGAGAGAGAAGAAAAATAAAAACAAAAACAAATTTTAAGATAAGGAAAAAGTTAGTTAAAGAAGAATGGAAAAATTTATTAAAATAACAAAAACTTCATTCGAGATATATTCGTACATTTCAAAGTATAGCATTTCATCCATTCTTTAGTCCGAGTGCTAGTCAGGTTCCTGTGCTGAACTATTCTGACCCTTTAAGTAATCAATAAAAGGAGACCATGTTCCAATGAATAATTCCTGTTTGTCCAACAGGGAAAATCTGATTCTTTCCACGTTTAAGGTCTCCGTCATTTCTATAATCCACATTTTGATTGTGGGGGCCGTAGTGCCTTTCCAAAATTTTAGAATTAATTTTTTTCCTGTTATTAAACTATAATCAATAAAGTTTCTTTGTGTTGTTCTAAATGTTTGATTTAATTCTAATATTCCGAGTATAATTAATTTTGGATCTGGGTCCAATTGTGTGCTGGTTACTTTAGATATTATGCTAAAAATATTTACCCAGAATTTTTTAATTTTTATACAGTTTGCAAACATATGAAATAATGTAGCTTCTAAATGTTGACATTTATCACATTTAGGTGAGATATGTTGGAAAATTTTATGTAGTTTTGTTTTTGAATAGTGTAACCTATGTATTACTTTAAATTGTATTAGAGAATGTCTGGCGTTTAGTGAACACTGATGTATTTGTTGCAAACTTTCTTCCCAAGTATCTTTCGTTATTACTTGGTTTAATTCTTTTTCCCATTTTTGTCTGTATAAGTCCGTGGAGGGAATGTCACTGTCTAATAAGATATTATATATATAAGATATTAATTTTTCTGTATTAGGATGTTTGTTCCAACATTCATCAAGAATTTCTGAATTTCTAATTCGAAAATTTTGGGAGTTCGATTTTACATAATCTCTGAGTTGAAGATATCTGAAATAATCATTTCCACGAAGACCATAAGTCTGTTGCAACTCCTGAAATGTCAGAAAGGTGCCTTCCTTATAAAGTTGTCCCATATTTTTAATTCCATAATCCTTCCATTGTGTAAAACCCCCGTCTACCCATGAAGGCTTAAACAAAGGATTATTCACAATTGGAAGAAAAAGTGATAAATTATCTAATTTTAATGTCTTTTTTAATTGTTTCCAAATTCGTATAGCACTAAATATTATAGGGTTTTCCCTATAAATTTTTTTGTTTAATTTAGACGTAGCAAATAATATCGAACCAATATCAAAAGGTAAACAATCTTCCTTTTCCATTTTTAACCAGTCTGGTTGATGATCTATTTCTTCCAACCAGAAATTCATATTTTTAATATTAACTGCCCAGAAATAAAACCAAAAATTGGGTAAAGCCAGGCCTCCATTTATTTTTGATTTACACAAGTGTCTTTTGTTTATCCTATGATTCTTATAATCCCAGATAAAATCATTAACAATAGAGTCCAATTTTTTAAAAAAGTTTTTTGTCAGATATATCGGAATTGTCTGAAAAAGGTATAATATTTGCGGTAAAAAAATCATTTTTATGGCATTAATTTTGCCAACCATTGAGATAGGGAGTGTTTTCCAATATTGAATATTCTTATGTAGTTTGTTCAGTAATGGGGGGAAATTTGCTTTAAATAATGATGTATATATCTTAGTTACATAGATACCTAGATATTTAAATTTTTCATTTACTATTTTAAATGGAAATTGTTGTATTATCTGTTTATTATGTTCCCTTATTGGCATAATTTCGCTTTTATTCCAATTTATTCTGTATCCTGAAAGTGAACCAAATTGGGTTATTAGCTTTAATAAGTTTGGAATACTAATTTCTGGTTTTGTAATGTAAATTAATACGTCATCTGCGTATAGAGAAATTTTATTCACTGTGTCCTTTGTGTTATATCCATGTATTTCCGGATGCCCCCTAACTCTTTCTGCCAGTGCCTCAATAGCAAGCGCAATAATAATGGGGATAACGGGCATCCTTGTCTACAGCCTCTAGATAGGCTAAATTTCGATGACAACCTTTGGTTTGTAAATATTCTGGCCGTGGGATTTGTATATAACAGTTTTATCCATGTACAGAATTTCTCCCCTAGCTGCATATTTTCCATCACCGAAAATAAATAAGACCATTCAACCTGATCAAATGCTTTTTCAGCATCAAGTGAGATTATTGCTAGATCTTCATTAATAATTCTCTTGGAATATATAATATTAAATAATCTTCTTAGATTATAGTATGAGTATCGTTTCTGAATGAAGCCTGTTTGGTCAGGGTGTATTAATTTATTCATCACTGTACTTAATCTATACGCTAGTATTTTAGTTAAAATTTTTTGATCTGTATTTAAAAGTGCAATTGCTCTGTATGATCCCGGGTCTTCCGGATCTTTATCAGCTTTAGGAATAAGTGTTATTATAGATTCATTTAGAGTGTCTGGAAGTTTCTGTTGAGTATATATATACTCATACAGTCTATGTAAACGTGGGCTAAGCAAATCATAAAATTTTTTATAAAATTCGGAGCCTAAACCATCTGGTCCTACTGCTTTACCATTTTTTAAAGAACCAATAGACTCCTCAATATCCTTTGTCGTAATCTCCCTTTCTAATACTTCTCTATCATTTGAATCTAAACCTTTTAAATTACATTTTTTTTAAAAGTCTGCTATTCCTTCTGATTGTGCTACGGTTTTAGTTGAATAAAGGCTCTGATAATATTGGAGAAATCTATCATTTATGTCCTTGGGCATTTTTAATAATTCTCCTGTCTCTGTTCTAATTTTATGAATTATTTTTTCCCCTTCCATTTTTCGTAACTGACGTGCTAATAGTTTTTGTGGTTTGTCTCCAAATTCAAAATGTAATTGTTTTGTTTTTTGATAGAGTTTTATTACTTGTTCTGAATACATTTTATTTAATTTATATTTCAATACCGCAATTTTATTATATTTTAGAGTAGATGGCATTCTCGCATTTTCTATATCTAGTTGTTTGATTTCACTTTCCAATGTTTGTTGCTTAATCCTGTTCTCTTTATTATAAAAAGCTTGAGCAGAAATTAATGTACCTCGAACATACGCTTTAAACGTTTCCCACATAAGAGCAATAGGTGTGTCAGGGTTGTCATTTACCTCAAAAAATATTTGAATCTGTTTAATAATATATTCCTGGCATGACTTTTCGTTCACAATTTGTGGGTTAAATCTCCAATATGCTTGTTTCTCGGACATTCCATTTAATTTAATCATGAATGTTACAGGTGCATGATCTGAAATTATAATGTTATGATATTTAGAATTATAAATAAATGGAATAAACGTAGAGTCAACTAAAAAATAATCTATTCTTGAGTATGTTTTGTGTACTGGTGAGTAAAATGAATATTCCCGTCCAACTGGGTTTTCTATTCTCCAGACATCCTTAATATTAGTGGTATTAATAAATGAATTTAGAAATACACTTGATTGAGATTTTACTTTTTTTTGCAATGATGATCTATCTAAGTATGAATCTAATGTACAATTGAAGTCTCCTCCAATTATTAATTTATATTGTGTAAATTCAGGAATTTTATTAAATGTTTTATTAAAGAACATAGGGTTATCGAAATTAGGCCCGTAAACATTAAGAAGAATCACTTTTTCTCCATTTAACTCTCCAACTAATATAATATATCTACCATCAATATCCACTATTGTTGAGGAGTTCTTAAAAGGTATTCCTTTACGAATTAGTATTGCAACTCCTCTGGACTTGTGGGAAAAGGAGGAATGATATGATTCAGCAATCCACTTAGCTTTAAGTCTATATTGAGATTCCTTCTTAAGGTGTGTTTCTTGAAGAAATATTATATCAGTTTTGATTAAATTTAGATGTGCCAAAACTTTGCCTCTCTTAATTGGTTCATTGATTCCCTTGACATTCCAACTACAAAATGTTATTCCCTGACCCCCTCTTGTCATATTAATATCTTGCATATTGTTTCAAGGTGGTCTATAACCGAGCAGAAGGTACAACACACAGAACCTGACCCTGCTCCCGAACCTCGAATAGATGAATTTAAAATCATATACATCGCTCTTCCGAGCACATCTCCTTGTATTTGTCTTATTTTTCCATTCAAACATTAAGTTATAAAAATATTTAAAAAGAGAAAAGTGATAGAGTTGATTAATATAGGGTGAAAGAAAAGAAACTACCTCTACAATTAGTGTAGTTAGTGATAGCCACACTAACGTGGCTAGAATTCTAAAGACTTCCGTAGCCTTTGTAAAAAAAAAAAATTCCAGCTCCGTGCGCAAAGGAAATAAAGGGTTATTTCTAACATTCATATATCTTCTTTGGGAGTAACAAACTTATTTACCTACCCATACATACACACACCCGATATCCACATATATATATATATACATCCCCATATGTATGCATACATAAGCACGTATCCTTGCAGAAAAATTTTAGAACAGCAAAAATTCACTACGTTTATTCTCTACATATCATATTAATTTTTTCCCGCTAAATCTATCATAAATTTAATTTTAAATTAAAAATTAAAGAGAAAAACCGTCAAACTTTATTTTGACTTAGGCTAATTTACCTCTTGCATATCTTCCTATATAATATAATTGTGTAATACATTTCTATGTTAATCGAAGACTGTTAATTATTAATCATTGTTATCAATCATATACAGTATTAAATTTTTATGATTAATGTTAATGTTAATAATTTTGTTAATAGTTTTTAGTGGTAATATAGATATTTAATAAGTATTGGTTGTTACATATTTCGTTAGATATGAGTATCCAGATAATAACAATGATTAGTAAACAGAGAAAACAAAAAAGACACGGTTTTATCCAATGTCCTCCATCCATTTCGGTTTCCGGATATCCTCAAAGCTCTTAAAAAAAACTTTAACGGTCCTTTTAGATCTGGCGGGACTCCTAAGGAGTAATGTAAATTCTTCAGTCTATGATCCTGTTACCGACATCTTTAGCATATTCCAGTGCTTTTTCGTGGTCTATAAAAAAAAGCTCCTTGGACTTGTAGGAGACTCTTAGTCTTGCGGGATAAAGCAAACTGTATCTCAAATCAGGTACCTTCTTCAAAATTCTCTTTGTCTCAATGAACTGCCCTCTTTTCTTGTAGACTTCTGCCGAATAATCTCGGTAGATACTGAATCTTGCACCTTCAAAAAGGAGCTGTCCACCTCGAACCATTTTCTTCATTATATCATCAAATTCATGATCCAGTTGCACCTTTACGATAATTTGTCTTGGATGGGCATCATCCTGTGTACGTTTTCGCTGCGCTCTATGAGCTCGACCGAGTGAAGGTTTGTAATCCAATTTTAAGGCTTTTTGTAAAAGGTCTGCCACAAAATCCCGAGTACCCATTTCTTTCTCACTTCCTTCTTTCACCCCTACAATTCTTAAATTCTTACGTCTTTGACGCCCCTCCAAATCGGTACATTTATCATTTAATTTAGACACCATATCTGAGAGGCGTTGGTTTTCAGTAAGGAGTCGACTTACAGTTTCCTCACTTGTCGTTGCCCATTTCTCCAGTTCGGTTATCGCTGTTCGATGTTGATCAAGTTCATAATGAACGGGGTCCACCTCCGTTTTAACCTTCGTTTCCACCGAAACAAGCCTGGCTTCCAGTACTTCCATTTGAGCTTTGACCTCTTCCTCCCTCGACCTCTTCCAGATTTCCAGCATGTGCTGAACGGTAGAAATCATTTCTGCTTTAAAACCCAACCTAAAAGAGTCAAATTCATCTTTAAATTTCTCACCAAAGGTTCCCATTTCGGCAGCAAGAAAAGTTTTAAGATCCTCCATTTCGGACTTTTTCGGTTTCATTTTCCTCAGAGGGTCTTCCTGGGCCTTCGTTGTAATTGAGGCCGAGGCCTCTGAAGGGCCTTCCTCTTCCATCTGCGGTTTTCTACCGGCTCTTTTTTGTGTCCCACGGGGGGGGGTGCGTTGTAACGCCATAAAGCCGTGCGCCTGATGACATCCCGCAGGCAGCCGTTCAGATTGCGATCACTGCAGGTAAAACCCGATTTTCTCCCATTTTTTTTTCCCCTCGGCACGGAGCTAGTTGGCGCTGGACTCAAGCCTCCATAGCGCCACCGGAAGTCCGCTTCTTGTTTTTTACCCCTGACCTTCAAAGCTGTAGTCTTGTCTTCATCCTCCCCTTTTGACCCCAAGATATTTAATGTTGTAGGGATCACTCCAACAAAGCTCCATTTAAAACACACAGAACCACGATTTCCTGTTGCAAAACATGTAATCTTCAATACATAAATATCATCATAGCTATCGTTAAAGCAAACCATATATTTACAGGATGAATAACTAATTTCAAATCTCTGTTTGCCTCAGGAGACTCAATGCTAAAGCATTCCAGTAGTAGTGGATTGCACATTCTGCTTGATCATAAACCATTTTAACATCCTTTCTTCACGAATCCCTGACAATTTCACCCAATTCTTTTGTTAGCTCAGGTGATTTTTTCAGAAAATCTTCTAACTCATTCCAATTTATCCAAATAATCACCTCCCTAGCCTCCCACAACATCTGAGGATGTACTTGGTCAGGCCCTGGAGATTTATCCACGTAAATGCACTCTAAAATCACCAATCCCTCTTCTTTGGTAATCCGTATATGATCTAAGACATCACAATATCCTCAAATCCTTACGTTCCTTACGTTGCTCAAATCCTTACGTATATCCTCAAATCTTCTCGGTAAAAGTGGACAAGAAGTATTCATTTAATATCTTCTATGTTATATATATCACAAACAACAGTGGTCTCAGCACTGATCCCCTACGGAACTCCACTGGTCACAATTGTCCAGCCTGAATATTTTCTCCCATAACTACCATAAATGCTCAGTAACTACTTAGAACAAGGTAATGGTTTTACAGCTTCAAGCTCCAATACCTGATGCACCAAATGGGCCAGATGCAGGATGCAGAAGAGATTCACCATGGTGATACCTTGGCTTGTCGGCTTGAGTTATGGGGAGAGGTTGGATAGACTGGACGGTTTCCTTTGGAGCATAGAAGGCTGAGAGGTCATCAGATTGCAATATACAATATCATGAGAGGCATAGCTAAAGTGAACACATCATTTTCCCCATGGTGAAAACTAGAAGGCTCAGGGTTAAGGTTAAAAGCGAGAGATTTAAGAGAAATCTCAAGGGTGACTTTTCACTTAGAGGGTAATCTGGATCTGGAATGAATTATTAGAGGAAGCTTTGAAGCAGATACAATTTTTACTTTTGAAAGACATTTAGGTAGATATATCAACAGGAGGGGTTTAGTGGGCGATGTGCCAAATGTATGCAAATGGGACTAGTCCAGTGTGCAAACTTGGTCGGCATGGATAAAGAACCTGTTTCTGTGCTCGCTAACTCTATGTCTCTATACATTTCCATTTTACCCTTATATGTACAATGATCGGCTGCCCATCCTGGAGACTGTGGGATGGTTGTCAAGCAGTATCCAAGCAATGGGCTACTATAGGTCACTCAAGCCAGCAACTCATGGTTGGGTTCGGTTTAAACCAGTTCTAGTGTGTCTGCCTTAGCATGCGGCTCTCCCCTTTGTTCCTGAACCACGGAATTGAAATCAGGAAATCAACTACGTTCCCACAAACCAACCTGACTTGGCCTCTGCATCATCATTCAGCGTCTCTGACTGAACAACTCGTGACCTTGAAGTAACAGTGACCACAAAGCTTCAGAGACATCATAAAAGATCTTGTAAAAACATTACAAGCAGCAAATATGAATGAGCAGCACGTTTTACTTCAAGTATGAATCAAGTAATGCATTTTTATTGAGAGAGCATTTATAAGCAACTTTCAATCATATAAAAGTTGACTCCGAAAGCAAATGGCTAATTTTAAATAAAATTAGAACAATTTGTGTATTATGGGCCTCTTTCAGCTTGGAGTAAGTTCTTTCAGCCCAGTCACCTTGTGCAAGAGACTGCTCTTCTTGAGCAGAGACCATGAAATATATGCATCTATAGCTGGGAAATGCAAACGGATCAAGGTCATCATTGGCTTTTGTCAGTTTCTGAAAAAACATGCATTTTTCTAGAAATATATTTACATAAAATGTTCAATTTTTCTATTGAAGAAATAGGAATTACATGGAATTACATGATTACAGCATGACATTTGCTTTTTCCAAAAGCAGTAATTCTAAGAATTCTTTACAAATATCTCAGTCCCTCAGCTGCAGTGTGGAAGGGCCCCAAAGTGTGGCATTCACATTATAGTCCTTGCACCAAACTGCACCACTGCATGCTTTATGGCACTGCGGAATGCACCATGCATAGAAGTGTCTCGACATGTACAGGAATAACAGCAAACAGAATATATTGGCTAGACAATAGACAATAGACAATAGGTGCAGGAGTAGGCCATTCAGCCCTTCGAGCCAGCACCGCCATTCAATGCGATCATGGCTGATCACTCTCAATCAGTACCCCGTTCCTGCGTTCTCCCCATACCCCCTCACTCCGCTATCCTTAAGAGCTCTATCCAGCTCTCTCTTGAAAGCATCCAACGAACTGGCCTCCACTGCCTTCTGAGGCAGAGAATTCCACACCTTCACCACTCTCTGACTGAAAAAGTTCTTCCTCATCTCCGTTCTAAATGGCCTACCCCTTATTCTTAAACTGTGGCCCCTTGTTCTGGACTCCCCCAACATTGGGAACATGTTTCCTGCCTCTAATGTGTCCAATCCCCTAATTATCTTATATGTTTCAATAAGATCCCCCCTCATCCTTCTAAATTCCAGTGTATACAAGCCTAATTGCTCCAGCCTTTCAACATACAACAGTCCCGCCATTCCGGGAATTAACCCAGTGAACCTACACTGCACGCCCTCAATAGCAAGAATATCCTTCCTCAAATTTGGAGACCAAAACTGCACACAGTACTCCAGGTGCGGTCTCACCAGGGCCCGGTACAACTGTAGAAGGACCTCTTTGCTCCTATACTCAACTCCTCTTGTTATGAAGGCCAACATTCCATTGACTTTCTTCACTGCCTGCTGTACCTGCATGCTTCCTTTCAGTGACTGATGCACTAGGACACCCAGATCTCGTTGAACATCCCCTCTTCCTAACTTGACACCATTCAGATAATAATCTGCCTTTCTATTCTTACTTCCAAAGTGAATAACCCACACTTATCTACATTAAACTGCATCTGCCATGTATCCGCCCACTCACACAAGCTGTCCAAGTCACCCTGCAGCCTTATTGCATCTTCCTCACAATTCACACTACCCCCCAGCTTAGTATCATCTGCAAATTTGCTAATGGTACTTTTAATCCCTTCATCTAAGTCATTAATGTATATCGTAAATAGCTGGGGTCCCAGCACCGAACCTTGCGGTACCCCTAAGCTAGGGGCTTAGGGAGAGGAGAGGAGAGGAGGCAAAGCCAGAGACAAAATTTAAAAGTTGCATTAGAATGTATATATTGAAATCCATTTAAAAAGATAAAATATCATAAAGGAAGATTTCTGAATGTAGTTATTGCCCCCAGCACCTTTAGTTTGCAGGGAAAACTGTCTATTAATCTCAAATTTGAGGTCAGATTTGAGGGCGGCATTTGGAGTGCTGCCTTACAGTGCTTGCAGTGCCGGAGACTCGGGTTCGATCCTGACTATGGGTGCTGTCTGTATGGAGTTTATACGTTCTCCCTGTTACCTGCGTGGGTTTTCTCCGAGATCTTCAGTTTCCTCTCACACTCCAAATTGTCCCTGATGCATTAATATGCGGGGGTCGCTGGTTGGCACGGACACGGTGGGCCGTAGGGCCTATTTCCATGCTGTATCTCTAAAATAGGCTGATTAGATGGCTTCTATGTCATTGGAAACTGATTTGTATTTTTATACCTGACGAACCATACACTATCTTGTCCGTTGTTGGATCTATATACAACCCTTTAGTATTTCTAGCACCATTTACTCTGCCAGCCAAGTTGATTATGCAGGAGCTCTGCAAGGAAAAGCTTGGAGCTCCGGCAGCGGCAGCGTCTTTGCCCACCCCGAATCGCAGGGCCTGGGTCGGCCCGCTGCGGACCTTTCACCGTCCGGCGTGGCCTGAAATAGGCTGCAGGATTTTTCTCTGCCCGGCCGGGGCTTCAATGTCGGGAGCCACGACCGCCCCGACGTGGCAACTTCAACAGCTTGACCGTGGGAGAAGACGGCAGGGGAAGAGAAAAGACATTCTGGCCTTCCATCACAGTGAGGAGGTGACTGGAGGAAACTCACTGTGATGGATGTTTCTTTTTTTTGTTTTGTGTTGGTTTGTGATTGTGTGTGTTATTGCTTATTTTTATAGCTCTTATTGTTGGACTGTGGGTAACGGAATTTCGTCCAAAAGACTTGTGTTTTTTGGATGACAATAAAGGTTATTCTGATTCTGATAAAACTGGAGCCAAGAATTAGCCAAAACTTTGGACCTAGATCACTATTAAAGAGGTTAGTTGTTTATTTGTAATCCAACATCTGCAGTTCCTTGTTTCTACTGCTGCATCTACTCCTTTCACATCCCATAACCATTGCATATTTTACAATTAAATACCTTTCATTTTTCTGAACTGTGCAGAATGTAGGCGAATGGAGAAACAAGGAAGTGCATTGCTGGTTTATAAAAAAAGGACACAAAGTGCTGGAATAAGATTCAAGATTCAAGATAGCTTTATTTGTCATCCAAAAAACAAGTTTTCTGGACGAAATTCAGTCACCCACAGTCCAACAATAAAAGCATTAAAATAGGCAGATTACACAATAAAGCATTAAAATAGGCAAATTACACAACCCCAAAAACACACAAAAAAAGAAACATCCATCACAGTGAGTCTCCTCCGGTCCTCTCCTCACTGTGATGGAAGGCCACAATGTCTTTTCCCTTCCCCTGCCGTCTTCTCCCGCGGTCAGGTTGTTGTGGTTGCAGGCCGCGCCGGAAGGTCCGCATCGGGCCGACCCAAGCCCCGCGATCCGGGGTGGGCGAACACGCTGTCGCTACTTAATGGGTCAAGCAGCATCCCTGGAAAACATGGATGTGTGATGTTTTGGGTTGGGACCTACTTCAGGCTGATTGTGGTGGGGGGAGACAAAGCTGGAAGAGAGGATGGGCACGATAAAGCATGGTAAATGTTAAGTGGATGCAGGTGTGTGGGGGGGGGGGGTTGATTAGCAGATGGCTGGACAAGGGGCAGAGATGCAAAGACAAAAGGTGTGATATAAGGATAAAATAAGTGAAATAGGGATAATTCTGAAGTCAGAGGAAGGAATATATGGAAGATGGGGCATCGGGACGTCGCGGGGGGGGGGGGGGAAGAGAGGAGGTGTAAATGAGTTACCCTAAATCCCTCCATTTTCTTTAGAATGGAGGATGTTGAGCGGAGACGTTGAGGGGAGATGTTGAAATGTATGAAATTATGATTGTGTGTGAAAGAGTATATAGGTAGAACATGTAGGAAATAATCCCATTGTGGAGGTGTCAAGACCCAGTTTTTATAGAAATAAAGTAACAAGTAGAAAGATTAGATGGAAGAAGGTGTGAGAGGTTTGGAATTCATTGGCTGAAAGGATGGCAGAGATAGGAATGCTCAGCACATTTAAAATGCCAGAGATTTTTTTATTTGAAGATTCATGCACTGCAATGATACAGACCTAATACTGTGGTGGGATTAGCCGGGCAGCACTGTTTCAGCCATCAATTTCACAGCCATGACTGTATGGTGGAGTAGACTGGATGGGCCGAATGGCCTAATTCTGCTATAATTTATGAATTTATGAACTTATTTACTATTGAAAATCATTTAAAATCAGAATAGACATAAAATGCTGGAGTGACTCAGTGGTACAGGCAGCATCTCTGGATAGACGGAATGGTTGACGTTTCATGTCGAGTCGCTTCTTCAGACTGAGTCAGGGGAGAGGGAGATACAGAGATAAGGAAGTTTAAGGTGTGAAAATGAGACAAAGGGAATGGAGATCAAGGAAAATGTAGAATAGATCATTGTTAGCTGGAGAAGGTAACAACAAAGCAAACAGAAATAAAATGTAAATGAGGACAGTCAGACTAGTCGGGGAACTGGGAAGGGGGAGGGATGGAGAGAGAGGAAAAGCAAGGGTTATTTGAAGTTAGAGAAGTCAATATTCATACGCTGGGGTGTAAGCTGCTCAAGTATTGTATTATTTCTCTTCACTGCTGCCTTTTTCAACCTCTGTCTTATGGATCAGGTTGTTTACATGCCTTTTAGACATTTCTCCTTTCCTCAAAGTACTTCAATATGCCTGATGGTTGGTTTTGACACACTTGGGCACTTCTACACTGAGTAAATATCATCAGGTACCTTTTATCTCTTTAACATCATGTATTACCTGTGTAAGTCCTGATTATGCTACTATTATGTTACACTTCCAGAAATCGTTCAATTCCATTTAGGACTGGCTGATTCCTGTTCAGATTCCCATGATTTTATTAAACTTGAATATCATTTGTAAATGCTCCACAGTTGTCAAGTATGCATATATTTTCTGTCATATCTGGGCACTCGTGACTGCAAGTTCCTTGTTCCACATGAAAGTTTTCAATTCTTTCTTTGAATCCTTGAAATTTTTCACTGTCTCGATTCTCAATGAGCATCAGAAACCCCCAGCTGTCCATTCCCATTGTTCTACTTTAAATGGAGGCACAAGAGATTTCAGATGCTCGAGTCTTGAGTAAAAGAACATATTGCTGGAGAAACTCAGCAGGTCAGGTACCATCTGAAAAGTGAAATAAATTAATGAGGTTTTGGGTTGGGACCCTCCTTCAGACACATTGCTTTAAATTATGGTTTAAATTATTTAAATAATTGATTTCAATCTTGTATTCTTTCATCTCTAGCCTTTGTCACCTACTCCACCCATCTGCCAATCTAATCCCGCTCGCCTGTATCCACCTATCACTTACCAAGCTTTGTCCTGCCTCCACTTCCTTTTTCCAACTTTCTTCCCCCTACTACAACCAGTCTGTGGAAGGGTACCAACCTAAAGCATTGCCTATCCATTCCTTTCATGAATGCTGCCTGACCCGTTGAGTTCCTCCAGCTCTTTATGTTTTGCTCAAGATTCCAGCAGTTTTGTGCCTCCTTGCATCTTTAACCAACTAGCTCCTCGTAGCTTTGCTTTCCACGATCTTGAACCATAGAGGCGTCCATAGCAAGATAGGCCAAGTAGCATGTCGGAAGTACTCTAAATGACTTGAAACCTCTTGAAATCTAGCTATCAACATCTACTACCGACCTTGCACGTACTGTATCTTGATGTAAACGGATCAAATGTAATCACAGTGCTGAATTTGTTCCATGCCTTTGCATAATAGTATATTGACAAAGATAGCGAACAGTACCAAATGATCAACACAGAACGGGGCTCTATTAACATACAAGCTTACATTGTGGGGCAAAGTCTTCACCCAATATTTTGCACAGCACAACAGAAAAGAAATCTTCCAATGAACAAGCTGACCTGTTGATTACCATGAATGTTGGTCGCCTGATTGTGGAGGATGTATTCAGGAGATCACATAAGTGCAACATAGAGTTGATATAAAGCCAATCCATGTTTTGCCACAGGAGGTTGTGTGTAATGATTTGAAGGTTGATGCTAATGTGCCTCGAAGGAAAAGGTAGAGACAGTCACAGAAAACCTGGGATATAGTACAGCTTAGGATTGATGCACTATTATGCATGGTTACTTTCCAGTTTTATGATTATGCCCATGCATTACATGGCTAAATGCAAATGGAATAGGTTCATAAGTGATAGGAGCAGAATCGGCCGTTCGACCCATCAAATCTACTCCAGTGAATAGAGCTGACAGTGGCCTTTGATAGGCAGATGGTTGGGCAAAGGCCAGAGATGAAAAGACAGAACGTGTGAGACAAAAGGATTGAAGGATTAAAAATTGTGAAGCTAAAGGAAGGAATGTGGGTGGAAAGGGAGGAGGAGGACAGAAATAGGAACGAGTCCAGGTCGAGCACAAGGGAGCAAGGGTGGGGTAAAGAGGGATGGGTGGGGAAAGGGGGAAAACTGAAAGTTTGTTTGGAATCACAAAATTTTGTTTTTCCCAATAAGACATATCTTTACCTTAGTAGCTCATCATAAGCTGCTGGTGATGTTCAACTCCAAATCAACAATGGGGTATGATAGTCGGTGTGGGCAAGTTGGGTCGAAGGGCCTGTTTCCACACTGCATGACTCTATGACTCTCTTTAAATGCAATCTGATGAAATAAATTGCTTACATTCAGATGCTCATTAGATCTAGATATATCAGTTTAATTTATGTGGCTTTTATAGAACTCACAAATAAATCTCTGTTCTAAGGAGAATGAGCTGAATGGAATTCCAAAGTCACCAGAATATTTCTCAACTATCCCCCAAAGCCATTTGAATACTGGGAACTAAGTTGATGTCTCATTCCGGCAGCACCCTGAGCTGACTTTGACATGCACAATGCCACAAATTATTTCACTCTGACATTTAGGATTCTGGCTTTCTTTCTAAAGATCATAAGGTCATAAGTGAAAGGAGCAGAATTAAGCCATTCGGCCCATCAAGTCTACTGTGCCATTCAACATGGCTGATCCATCTTTCCCTCCGAACCCCATTCTCCTGCCTTCTCCCCATAACTGCTGACACCCTCTGACAGTGTGCTTTGATGCTTTTATTTATTTTTCCTTATGGTAACTATTGTGATCATTTTGCACTTCTAAAATCTTGTTTATAATGGCACGTGTAAAGTCCTATGCTCACAAGATTTGACCCAACTTTAGATTTAGATTTAGAGATACAGCGCGGAAACAGGCCCTTCGGCCCACCGAGTCCGCGCCGCCCAGCGATCCCCGCACATTAACACTATCCTACACACACTAGGGACAATTTTGACATTTTACCCAGTCAATTAACCTACATACCTGTACATCTTTGGAGTGTGGGAGGAAACCGAAGATCTCGGAGAAAACCCACGCAGGTCACAGCGAGAACGTACAAACTCCATACAGACGGCGCCCGTAGTCGGGATCGAACCTGAGTTTCCGGTTCTTCATTTGCTGTAAGGCAGCAACTCTACCGCTGCGCCACCATGCCGCATATTTCTGTTTAGTCGTGCAGCCAATTCCAAGTGTGCCAACTCCATGAAGTTATTGTGATTTTCGGAATATGCAGTAACCGCACACGGCAGGGGGGTGGAATCCAAATATATTTTCTGAGTGAATGAGTTGCCACTAAATCTAGACACGCTTCATGGAGATTGCAATTTTTATATTCATTTACACAATCTGGATGTCGATGAAAAGGCAGACATATGTTGCCCAACCCTAATTGCTCTTTAGAAGGGATTGGTGCGCAGTTTTCTTGAATTATTGTAACCTGAGTCACAGTGACCACTGAAACAAATAAAACATTTGTACAGCATAAGTTAAGTAACTCAAACAGTGGGGCCTCAATTTCTTACAATTTACTTTAATGAACTGAATGGAGAATGATAAGCTGAAGCAGAGATGCAAGCTAAAGAAATTCCAGGCGAAGATTTCAGAAGATCAAGAAATCTGTCTTATCATCGCTATTCCACATATATAGTTTAAACCCAAATTATGCAGGTATACATTCCTAGAAAGCATATTGTAGATTGAAATTTTGTAACTCAAGGCATCAAATCTATGCATATAAAAAATCTTTCATTTTTGCACAAATAAAATGTTGCAAAAATGCACAATCTGAAACAAGACCATTGTAGTACAAGGGATGGCGTGTAGTGTCCAGTTGTGTGGTAAAAGCTTCATCTCCTTACCTTCTAAATTATTCTTAAATTAAACAACTCTATTTGTATATCATTGTCCAATTTACTAAATAGATAAGCCCACAACACAACTCCTTATAGGACCCTGCTAAAAACATTTGTGCTATTTTGAGTACTTATCTATTCAACCATTTGAAGGGCCGAATGGCCTCCTCCTGCACCTATTTTCTATTTTTCTATGTTAACCACCTTGCCTGATTTTGGATTGGGAAAATAAATGACCCTCAATCCTGAGTTTCAGTTTGAACTAACAAGTTCTTGTGAAGAACTTTTCCAAATATCTTATATAAATCTTTCACTTTACCCAGCCCACTACTTTAATCAATTCATTTTCTTTGACCTTGATTGGTACATTCATCACTGTGGCGAGTATGTGAACCTCCTACCTTCATCTGCCCTAACTCGCTACCTAAGTAAACGTAAACATACATCACCTTGACCGGAAAACTCACAGAAAAGGTGCACAGCATTCACAGAGTATTTGCTAAAAATAGCCTGACTCAGGACATATTATAACACTTTGAGGTTTCCTCTGCTGCTCCAGCAAGAGATAAGGAAAATCCCCAGATTGTTTGCAATGAAATTGGTGTGCAGATTTTCATACAGTTTTGCCTCTACTAGAATTTCAAGTGGAGGGTGGGGACTATTTCATTGGAGCAATTCGTAAGTTTGCATACAATGTAAGATAAACAAATGCTGGCAGATTTGACAAGCAGTTTGGAATCTAAATTTAACATGAAAAATTACCCACTGACTGAATAAACTTGAATCAACAAGAAAATTAAAACCACCTCCATGGCCATTGGTTACACTCTAAGTGACACCCATTCACGATGAGTGTAAAACAGGCCACCAAATCAAGCTGAAGAACTTATCCCCTCAATCTTTGAAGTCAAAGGAAGATGGCCCTTCACTTCCATGCCACTTTCCCGACCATTTATTTGCTCTACCAGATGAGAACTGTAAGTAATTGAGTCAATAAAGTGTAAGTATTCCATTGGAAATAAAGGAAATAATTTGGTAACGTATATCCTTGATTAAGACACCTTTTGTTGAAAGGCAGCTTGCTCAGGAGAAGAGCTGAAGATAGACATAAATTCAGCAGGTCAGGGAGCATCTCTGGAGAAAAGGGATAGGTGACATTTCGTGTCAGGACCCTTCTTCAGACTGAAAGTGGAGGGGGAAAGAGCTGGAGGTTAGAAAAGACCAGGATAAATTAAGGCCAGCAACAAACAACTTCACGGAGGGTGGTGCCTTGATAGGCCCATTGTTGGCTAGGGAAGATGTGATCTCAAGAGGGATACAATGTGGTGAACTGTGCAACTGGTTAAATGCCTATGGTAGAGAAAGGACACAATGCAGGTGGGGGGAGGGGAGTGTTAGTAGAAGTTACTTAAAATGAGAGAATTCAACGTTCATACCACCGGATCCAATACTGCAGAATCTATTTCAATGTGCGTCAGATCCTTGGCCATTCGCAAGGCTTAGTGCAAAAGCACTTGAAGTATATGGTGGTACAAATTGTCAAGAGTAAAGAAATAATGTAATAATAATAATAATAATAATAATAATATTCATTTATTGTCATTGCAACGAGTACAACGAAATTAAAAAAATAGCCAATCCTGACGGTGCGTAAAAACATATATGCAATAAATGCAAAAACAAATAAATACAATTATATTAAGTACAAAAGATTTTTTAACAATGTTGCCTAGTGCAGAAGGTAGTGTGCAGTTCTCGTATGGCCCTGGGGTAAAAACTGTTCTTAAGTCTGTTTGTTCGGGATTTGATCGACCTGAAACGTCGACCAGAGGGCAGATGAACAAACAGACGGTGGCCGGGATGGGATGGATCTTTTATTATTTTGCCTGCTCTACTGAGGCAGCGTAGGCTGAACAGGTGCTCCAGGGAGGGCAGTGAGCAGCCGATGATCTTCTGGGCCGTCGTGATGACCCTCTGAAGGGCCTTCCTGTCCTTTTCTGAGCAGCTGGCATACCATGTGGTTATACAGTATGCCAGCACACTCTCGATGGAGCAGCGATAGAAGGACATCATGAGCTTCTCCTGCAGGTTGTTTTTCCTGAGGATCCTCAGGAAGTGGAGTCTCTGCTGTGCCTTCTTCACTGTGGTGATGGTGTTGGTAGACCAGGTAAGATCCTCTGCGATGTGCGTACCCAGGAACCTGAAAGCGGGTACCCTTTCCACACAGACCCCATTGATGTAGAGTGGGTCGTATTCTACACTGGTTTTCCTGAAGTCAATTATAAGTTCCTTTGTTTTGGAGGAGTTCAGGACTAGATTGTTCACTGAACACCATGCTGCCAGCCTTTGGATTTCATCCCTGTAGGCTGTCTCATCTCCTCCTGAGATGAGTCCAACCACAGTCGTGTCATCCGCGAACTTGATGATGGTGTTGGTGGGATGGGTGGGGGCGCAGTCGTGAGTGTAGAGGGAGTAAAGGATGGGGCTCAACACACAGCCCTGTGGTGAGCCGGTGCTCAGTGTAATGGTGGAGGAGAGGTGAGGGCCTATTTTGACGGTCTGGGGGCGGTTGGTCAGGAAGTCCTTGATCCATTGGTAGATGGTTTGGGAAAATCCAAGGTCAGAAAGTTTGGTGACCAGTCTGCTCGGGATGACCGTGTTAAAGGCAGAGCTGAAGTCGAGGAAGAGCATCCTCACATAGCTCCCCTGGTGTTCAAGGTGGGTCAGTGCAGTGTGAAGAGCAGTGTCGATGGCATCCCCTGTAGACCTATTTGCTCTGTAGGCAAACTGGTATGGGTCGAAGGTGGGTGGGAGGCTGGCTTTGATGTGCTGCAGGACCAGTCTCTCGAAGCACTTTGTGATGACCGGTGAGAGTGCTACCGGACGGTAGTCGTTAAGGCCGCTGATGACAGACTTTTTCGGCAGTGGGATGATTGTGGCGGACTTCAGGCAGGGAGGGATGGTGGATTTTAAAAGGGACAGGTTGAAGATTTTTGTGAAGACCCCAGATAATTGGTCTGCACATTCCCTCAGCACTCTGCCCGTCACACCATCGGGGCCTGCAGCTTTCCTGGGATTCACTGCTCTGAGCACGCGCTTAACATCATACTCCTGCACAGTGAAGGTGTTGCTGTCAGGTGCTGGAGAGGGTGTTATGTCTGCCACTGCAGCTTTCACCTCGAAACGAGCAAAGAAACAGTTAAGTTCCTCTGCCAGCGAGGCGTCGCCGTCGGCAGTCGTGCGGTTGCTGGTCTTGTAGTTGGTGATGTGCTGGATGCCTTGCCATACCCGCCGTGGGTCATTGTTGGTAAAGTGGTCCTCAATCTTCCTCTTGTAGGACGCTTTGGCATCCTTGATGCCTCTCTTCAGGTTGGTTCTAGCAGCACTGTATAGAGCTCTATCACTAGACCTGAAGGCGGTGTTACGGTCCTTGAGGAGAGACCTGACATCCTTTGTCATCCAGGGCTTCTGATTGGGATACAACCGGATACGTTTGTCGACGGTGAGATTGTCAACACAGTTGACAACACAAATAGTCCTTTGATTCCTGAAAATTTCATATTAAAAAATACCAGGAGCTGTTAGAAACCTATCAGGCATCTTAAAATCTGAAGCAGCCAGATGGATCAAGTCAAAAGTGTTTTATTGTCATTGTTTCGTCACATTTTATTGTAACAGAACAATGAAATTCGTACTTACTGAGCAGATTGCAAAATCTATGTGGTGAGAGCAGTTCAGGAGGAGACTAGAACATTCTATGGGCTAACATGCATTACCAGTGTGGTGCTGGCACAGTGGTTAAATTATTGAACTGGTCCTTGAGAGGATTCATTATCATTTAGAAATGCATGGATACATGAAGTCTGAAATATGCTTGAAACTATTCCTAAAAAAATATCTAAATGTACTTCAATCTTTTGCAACTACCATCACTGTCTATTAATTCATTTTTAAGTACTCCGATCAAAACCAGAATTTTGGAATATTTGTAAATATTGAATTATGTGATATTAGAAGAAAATCTGGAAATATTCACGTACAACAGGGAATGTCAAAAAATAATAAATGGACATGGTTGGCACAATTTTGTGGGGGTCACTAAATAATGAATTGGTCTGGTAAATTAGAAGGACATGTTAAATAAAAAGACCTACCAGTGCGTTCATGACAAATGGGAATGGATATATTTTGTGTAGGTATTTTTTAGACTGGAAAAGATAAAATGGTAATGATGTTCTTATTGTTAATGAGAGTATATTACTGTCTCCTGCCTATGTCAGTATCTAGTGCATCTAGCTTTCATTTTTGAAATGCTTCTTTTATGTACCTTATGTATACTGTTTTCTGGAATAAGATGTCCTCCATGCTTAACGTAACACCTGAAGCATGACATTGCATGTAAAAAACAAGAAAAAATACTGTTAATTTAAGCTTTTAGTTAGCCTACATTGATATTTTCTTCTTTCCCTGAGATAAATGAAATCATAAATAAATAGCAGAAAGGTTAGTAAAGATTCATTCATTACAATCTATTGTCACATTTGAAGTAAAACTAATTTGACATACGGCGGCACAGTGGTGGAGTTGCTGCCTTACAGTGCCAGAGGCCCCAGTTCGATCCTGACTACGGATGCTGTCTGTTTGGAGTTTGTTCGTTCTCCCTGTGACCAAATGCGTTTTCTCCGGGTGTTCCGGTTTCCTCCCACACTCCAAAGACGTACAGGTTTGTAGGTTAATTGGCTTCGGTAAAATTGTAAATTGTCCCTAATGTGTAGGATATTGCTAGTGTACGAGGTGACTGCTGGTCGGCGCGGTCTCGGTGGGCCGAAAGGCCTGTTTCCATGCTGTATCTCGAAAGTCCAAAGTCTAAAGTTTGCTTATTATCAGAGTCAGTTGTACCATTTTGTATTTATTATCCACATTCTCCTCGTAGTTGAATGCCTTTCACTGGGAAGATTGCAATGCAAACCAGGGCCCAGTTAAGATCAAATCAATCTCAGTTGCACAAGATCCTATCATGTTACCTGGAAATATTACTTTTGAAATGTCTGGCCAAGTGGAAAGCCCTCTCACGGGAATGAAGGTAAGTGAATATTGCTCCCATTCATTCTGATGAGTTAGTTATTATCTGATGGCACATATATATAATAATAATAAGCATTTATTTTATATAGCGCCTTACCAGAAGCTCAAAGCACTTTACAAAAACAATCATAACATAAAAACAAACAGACAAACTATCCTAACGGAGAAGCGGCGAATAAACAGCGCCAGCGTCCTCTCACGTCAGGGTCCGGCAGTATACAACAAAAAGCACAGGATATGTGACACTGTATCTTGTGCTGGTTGTCTTGTTATGTGCTGATGATTATTTAGCCAGTGGAGTCTGTCCGAATAATCCCAACTTTTATCTTGGATATCTTGGAAGATCATGTTTACAAAATAATACGCACCGTGGTGAGTTGTAAAGGAAAGAAACAACTTTTTTTGCCAATGGATACTTGGGATCTGCAATGCATTAGTGGCAGGGGAAAGACAATAGACAATAGACAATAGATGCAGGAGTAGGCCATTCAGCCCTTCGAGCCAGCACCGCCATTCAATGCGATCATGGCTGATCACTCTCAATCAGTACCCCGTTCCTGCCTTCTCCCCATACCCCCTCACTCCGCTATCCTTAAGAGCTCTATCCAGCTCTCTCTTGAAAGCATCCAACGAACTGGCCTCCACTGCCTTCTGAGGCAGAGAATTCCACACCTTCACCACTCTCTGACTGAAAAAGTTCTTCCTCATCTCCGTCCTAAATGGCCTACCCCTTATTCTTAAACTGTGGCCCCTTGTTCTGGACTCCCCCAACATTGGGAACATGTTTCCTGCCTCTAATGTGTCCAATCCCCTAATTATCTTATATGTTTCAATAAGATCCCCCCTCATCCTTCTAAATTCCAGTGTTTTCCCAATCCCAATCGCTCCAGCCTTTCAACATACGACAGTCCCGCCATTCCGGGAATTAACCTAGTGAACCTACGCTGCACGCCCTCCATAGCAAAGGGAGGGGTTGGGGCAAGTAGTGGCAATATTTAATCATGCCATTCAATATGAAACTGGAAAAGTATTGGAAATGTTAAACTTACAGAATAGAAGGATGAGATCAGATAAATTGGAGCTGGTGTGGACCTGATGAATGGACGTAAGGCAGCAACCCGGGAGAACATGGACAGGTGATACTTTGAGCAAGGACCCTTCTTCAGATCAGTCTGAAGAAGGGTTCCAACCCGAAACGTCTCCTATCCACGTTCTTCAGGGATGCTACCTGACCTGCTGAATTACTCTGGCATATGTGTCTTTCTCTGGTATAAACCAGCATCTGCAGTTCCTTGTTATTACAAACCCCAAGGAACAGTGATTTGTGAGTTCTGCAGCTGGTATCTGGCTTATCATCTGTCATCAAAAGAACATCTTAAACTTAAATATCATCTTCATCATAGAAAGAGCTCCCAAAGAACGCTACGACAAATGGCACAAAATAACACAAGGACAAATTAGTCCACCCAATCAATGAGTAAGGGTAGGGAGAATGTAGGAAAGAATTTGCTGGGGGTTATGGAGAAAATACCAGAGCTCAGAACCAGAGCAGAGAGAACCATATTCCATAAGTCATTTCCAGAAAGGTGGAAACAAAATAGAAAAATGGAATAAAAATAGGAGAGAAATATTGAGGAATATACCCTGTCTATTTTCAGTTATGAGATGAATCATTTACTTTGATACGAAGAATTAAAACAAAAACAGATTTATTTGGAAAAATGTTAACATTCTGCTAAATATCACTGTAAAGAGTTACAAGAGTGCTGATGCATAAAACATAGAAAATCAAAATGCTCTATGTCGAACGGTGTTTTGGCCTTTATTTCCAAAAGGAAAAAGAAGTAAAACAGAATTTGAAACAAAAAATAAAGAATAGTGGGAACACTCAGCAGTCAAGTAGCATTTCATAGAATCATAGAGGAATATAGCACCAAACATACCCTGTGGCCCATCATGTCCTGCCGATCATCAACAACCTAGCTACATTAATCTCATCTACAGTACTTCATTTATAGTCTTTTATGCCTTGGCAATTCAAATGTTCATCCAGCCCTGTCTAATGTCCCTCTGACAATGACCAGCATTGTATCCTCCATGGGGGTCAGGCCCTGCAGGAAAGTCTCTCCCATTTTCTTTAGTTCTTGCTACCTCTAATTGCAGAAGCTTGTCTTCTACAAGAATGAGGAAATGTTGTGGATTATACTGGGGTGGTGAGATTGACAGGTTCAACAGGCAGTGCATGCATGTTGTGGTAGGTAGCGTGAGGTTTGCAGCTGTACTAAGTTTATTGTGATGAAGTTAAGCAGCCTGATGTGATTAAGCACTGTAACTATGTGGTGCCATTCATAAAGATATTTGGTTGGGACTGAGGTGTTGCCAGAAGAGGGGTGTAAGTGGTTCTTGAAAACATTGACTGCTTTCCTGAGGCAGTATGAAATGTAGGTGGACTCCATGCAGGGATGTCTGGTTTGTGCTATGGACTGGGCTGAATCCACAACGCTCAGCAATTTCTTGTGGTCTTGGGCAGAGCGGCCGTTAATAAAGCTGTGATGCATCCCAATGGGATGCTGTCTATGGAGCATCTGTAGAAATTGGCCAGAGTTATTGGAGACATGCTGAATTTCCTTAAAAAAAGCAACTGTAGATGCTGATTTACAACAACAAAAAAGACACATAGAGCTGGAGTAACTCAGTAGTTCAGACAGCATCATAGATAGGGAAAGTTTTGGGTCAGGACCCTACTTCACACTTTCCTTAGTCTACTGAAGATGACTAAGGAAATACACTTTTTACTCTTGACATTTACACTTTTTTAAATGTCCATGATTCAATTAAGAATTGTGAGGTGAAGTCCACAGTCTTGGGTAGTTTGTTGACTACAGGGAGCAGATGAATCGAAATTTCAGTGGGTTTCATTTAAGAGTGAAGTGCATTATGAAATAACCTCTGCTATTTTATCTCTAATTTTCTAAGGCCAAAGTAAAACTTTATAAAAAAATCTTCTTTTGGTGG